>NW_021629712.1:0-52500 GCF_900700375.1 Denticeps clupeoides | reverse complement strand
TTGTAAGTCGCTTTGGATAAAAGCGTCTGCTAATTAAAGTAAAGTAAAGTAAAGTAACTTATCCAGCCCATAATCACCGTCCGTCCCAATGGGCTTTAACAGACCCTGCAGTACAGAAGATAGTTTGCTGTGTAGGAGGTCCGTTTCTGATTGTGGAAATATGAACGCTGTGATGCCTTTTTATGTTCATGTCTGATACGGCCTGAGGGCGCCTGTCACGGTGGCCACTGCTCAATAAGGGGGACGGTTACATACGGAGGACACAATTCACCGTGTCACAGGGTGCTGCGCCGCTTCACAATTACTTCCACTTTCGGATGTCCTCCAGGGTAATGCAGCGTGTGTGTGTGTTCCTGCAGGTGATCGAGTGCATCACGCAGGGCCGTGTCCTCCAGAGGCCGCGAACCTGTCCAAACGAAGTCTACGAGCTCATGCTGGGCTGCTGGCAGAGGGAACCTCACATGAGACTCAACATCCGCGAGATTCACACCCTGCTGCTGAACCTGGCCAAGGCTTCTCCTGTCTACCTGGACATTCTGGGCTGAGAGGGAGAGGCCACCCCAACTTCTTCTCCACCCTGTATCCCCCCGTCCGTGTGGGTGGGGGTGTGGATGACGCCCATGTTACCTTCTGATGGTGGGAGGAGTCTAGAGAGTCCACATTTATTCATCATCATCATCATCATCAACTCCACTTACAACTTCTCACTGATGATGATGATGATGATGATGATGGTGGTGGCAGTGACAATCGTCCAGTATCATTTCTCATCTATGGGCCTCGAATGTTTTATGTAGCCAGATGTCATTATTTTTGTCATTATATGAGTTGTATATATTGATTTATTTATGATGACGTTGCAGAATTCACTTTATAAGCCCCGCCGCATCCCGCGTTCAGTATACGAGTATTAGCATTAGCTTCGGAGGCAGCGCTAGCGTCGGTAGTGTTAGCTTAGCTTTAGCGTTCACGGTACAGTTAGCATATTAGCGTTACTCTTCCCAGGTTCCTCATGCTGTCAGCTCACATATCAGTGGCTTCATGATGACCTCCTGTCAACGTTTTTTATTTAATATTTTTTTAAACAAAATTCCTTATTAGCTCAGCTAACCTGCTAACGTTACCAAGTGGTGACGTCCACACGTCTGCAGAATGTTGTGCATCTTAATTCAATTTTCTGAATGAATACGAGACGAGTTAAGGGCTTCAAGTCGGGGGTCTTACGCAGCAACATTTCATTTGTGAACTGTAATTTCCACTGTAACGCTGATTCAGCTGTAAAGTTTATTCATTAGAGCCGTTTTACGCTGAAGTGGTGGTCCTCCTTTGTGTGTGTGAGTGTGTGTGTCAGTGTGAGTCTGAAGTTGCACCCCTGCTGGTAAATAAGAAATATCAAATATCAGATATGTCCATGGCTGTAGGGGCAAACGTGGCAGAAGACGTTATATAAAGCTCCTTTCTCACACAGAAAGGATTTAGTATCATGAAGACATTCTGACGCCAGTTGTCAGGTAACACAACACTGAAAGTGCTAATATTCCAACTTTTCATTCTCCACCAACTGGACCCCCAAGCACACTTCCTTCCTGCATCCACACATTAAAAGTCCATATAGAGTCTATGTTGGAGCTGTATTTTACACCGCCACGTTTCGTGGGGAAGACGGTCGTGGCCGTATGGAAAAACACCACACAGCAGAACGGTCGGGTTTAATTATCGATTACGCCGCTAATAAAGACTCTGTATACCCTGCAGTGTAAAACATGAGGAAAAAAGTTGATTAAACGATATTTACATGCTGATGAATTGCGATGAAATACCGAATACTGATCAAATATTCATAGAAACATAATTCTAATGCATCTCTAAATTGTGCAGAGTTTTAGTAGCCAGGTAGCCTATGACCCAGAAGACCACAAGAGCAGGACACTTAACCCTGAGTGTCTCCAGGGGGACTGTCCCTGTAAATACCGTCTGGTAAAAGCCAGAAATGTGAATAAATAGTGGAAAAGGTGGTGAAGAAACAGGAGCCATGGCTTAATATAATACAAAACCAACGATCAAGCAGACCAACTTGGCCGGTTCCACAGTTGCTTGTATTTTCCTGCCTGACTGGGGAACCGAGACTTGGAGAACCAAGAAGTGCTTCACACACACACACACACACACACACACACACAGCCCAGCCTGAATCAGCTGGAATCTCCACACACTCTCCATGCACTCAGGTCTGTGTGCACATATAAAACACACACACACACACACACACAGGGGCTGGAGCTGTTCAGCTCATTCATGTTGAGAAGCTGAAGATTCAGGAATTCCTCCTGCTTCACTCGGGCTTCCTGCTGCGTGGAGAAGAGTGGAATTCGATGTCCAGGTCTGGAAAAACGAGAAGCAAGCGTGGAAACATGAACACACGCTCCTGCCCAAAGGCGAAGTTACGCTTGCGATACAACTTTTTATGTGCACAACACACCAAAAGCAACGGTGCACGGCGATGAGAAACTATTCAAAAGTCACGTCATTCATTTAGGTTCATATTTATAAAAGATTCTACAAATAAGCAAAGAAAAAACATGCAACTTTATATTTCAAATCGAAGACATAATACGCATATATGTCTGTTCAATAACATGATTCTCACCGTCCAACAAATGCTCATCATTACTGTTAATACTTGGAAACGATGGGAAATAAAAGTGCAATAACACGTAACCCACACACACTGTATATATTATACACTGTATATAAAACCATCCCATACGCATATAACGCTGCCCCTTATCGCATTGTATTGTGTTCATTTGAAAGTGAAGTGATTGTCACTTGTGATACACAGCAGCGCAGCACACGGTGCACACAGTGAAATTTGTCCTCTGCATTTAACCCATCACCCTGAGTGAGCAGTGGGCAGCCATGACAGGCGCCCGGGGAGTAGTGTGTGGGGACGGTGCTTTGCTCAGTGTCACCTTGGCGGATCGGAATTTGAACCGGCAACCTTCTGATTACGGGGCCGCTTCCTTAACCGCTAGGCCACCACTGCCTCATTTGTATATTCTACATATATCTCTGCACTTTTAATCTCATTGTACATGCGTATAGTGACTATAGAAGGCATTATATTCTTCTATCTATCTATAATTTCTAGTGTATATATGCATAACACACAACCTATTTTGAACTGAATTTGGAGAAACATCAACTTCTGCAGGTCCAACAGGATCCGCACACATCGAGAGGGTGTGTGTGTGTGTGTGTGTGTGTGTGTGTGGTTTCCTGGCCAGAGAGAAAGCGAATTAGTCAACTGATCAATTATAGAATCGATGGGCTGTTTTGACATCATGCATTAACTAATTACCTGCTGGCTAAAAAGCCTCCAACATCCAGGACACAAACACACACACACACAGCGCAGCAATCAATACACACGCACACACTCCTGCATGAACACACACAATCATTTGTAGCTGTGAAGCGTGTGTGTTTTTGTCAGGGAAAAGATAAAATGGGTCAGTGGGTCTGTGAATCTGTGTGTTTTCCTGTCGTCACTCATGTATTTTTCATAAAAGAAGCTCTCTACTCCACACACATACACACACACACACACACACACACACTTTTTAAACGCTGAGATTTGCGTGTACACACGGCAGATTTACAGCGGTGGTGTGTGTGTGTGTGTGTGTGTACGCCTCAGAAATCCGTGGTCAATGCACCAAAACCACAAAACCCATCCCAGCTTTTACAGGCATTTTATTAAAAATGTGGGAACAGCCACAGCTTCTTACTTACACCCACCCAACCTCACTCACACACGCAGGGTTAAAAAGGCCAAAAGATGATGCTTGTTAAGCGGCTACTTCCACGTGACCACTACATCCGTAAAACAGGCCAACCGCAGGGTGCACGGGGTGAAAGGTCACCCGCCGGGTGTGGATCGGATTAGAAATGAGAGACAAGAAAAACAAATACAATCGCGAATAAGTATCACTGCAAGAACACACACACACACACACACTCGCTCTGCCTTTCAAGAGCTAAATAATTCATTATAAAAGTAATCAATCAATAGCTGTATAACTCAGACAAATAAATAATTCACTGATCCATAAAAGACTTGAGGAACTAGCGATGAGTCTGTATCTGTCCCCTCGTGCATGGTGTGCATTCATACTGCATGAGCTTAAGTGACCAAAATGTGTGTGAGTGGCTTACACACAGCTGCATCTGCCGCTTGGAAACACTAAACAACAAGATGGTGTGTGTGTGTGTGTGTGTGTGTGTGTGTGGGGTTCTAGTACTTGCTGTGTAAAACATTGTTGTTTTTAATGGTACAAAAAACTTTGGGGACATTTTGTCTGGTCCCCACTAGGAAGGTTGAAGTCAGAGGTGAACCTGGTCACACTAACCAAAACTAAAAATGAATCAAATCAGAACAACATATTGGATTAATGCGCTTTGCTTTATTATAACTGGGCTGTTCCTTTGTTTCCAGATTAAAAGTGGAGATCCACAATTAGAGATCATTCTGAACATAATAAATGTAATTTATCTATCAATAATCTATCACCACAGGTTTTCTGTATGATTGAAGAAGACGGTTGTTTTGCATGCCGTCACCCCGTAATTTCAGTCCAGGGATTTGGGCCCCCTGTGTGTTCAGAACTGGTCTGATGTTCTGGTAACAGGTGAGTGTCCCGGACGTGGGGGCGTGGTCAGCAGGTGGCAATCGCCCTCCGACTTACCTCTAAACTCCAGGGGTCCAATGGGGGCGAATCTCTGTAAGGAAAGGGGGTGACTTGGTGTGTGTGCATCAGGGGCTCAGATGCAGGGTTAATTAGGGGTCTTGTTCAAAGGGACTTCCTGTGGAAGCAGAGGCTCTTTGTGTTTCCTTCCTTCTTCTGATCACCATGGCAACGGCAAAGACAGGGGGCCGGAGAGGCGCGGAGGGGAAGATGGAGAGGCTTTCCTGGAACTTGCTGGCATTCCAGAGCCGGATTAACATTCTGCTGCTGCACAGAGCTCCGCCTCCGTCGGCCTACTGAAAGAACGGCTGATTGACAGGCCAGGGTCAAAGGTCACAAAGAGAGCATGAGCTCCCGAGGAGAAGTGTGTGACCATGCAGCTGCACCAGCTGCGCCCCCTGATGGAGGCCTGAGGAACAACGTTCTGTATATTGTTGTTTTTTTTATACTGCTGTGCTTGGGAGACAATCGACCAATAAACGTGATCCTGATTCTGATCAGGAAAGAAAGTAAAGTGAAGTGATTGTCATTGTGATACACTGCAGCACGGCACGCGGTGAAATGTGTCCTCTGTATTTAACCATCACCCTTGGTGAGCAGTGGGCAGCCATGACAGGCACCCAGGGACCTCAGTAGCACTTTGCGGGTCGGGATTCGAACCAGCAACCTTGTAATTATGGGACCACTTCCTTAATCGCTAGGCCACCGCTGCCCCAGTCTGCCTTATCATGAATTAATTCATGATTAACCAAAAATCAAAGTCCCACCATCAGATGAGGTGCTGCTGTACCATCAGATATCACCACAGTGCTCATAGCCACAATGTGGTCTATTATGACTGATTAATTTGAGATGACGATGATGACACACACACACACACACACACACACACACACAGTACAGGCAAACAGCTTCTCACTCAATGTGTTTTCTTTATTTTCATGAGTTGAGTACAGAACTCCACATGTGTTCATTCATAGTTTTGATGCCTTCAGTGAGAATCTACCAACGTAAATGGTCATGAAGATAAAGAATACACGTTGAAGGGGAAGGTGTCCAGACTTGTGGCCTGTACTGTGTGTGTTTGTGTGTGTGTGTGTGTGTGTGTGTATATGTGTGTAAAATCCTTTTCTACTTCACACTGTCGGGGGTGTAACACCACCTTTCCAGGAGAAGAGCAGCAGGTTGTCATCAAATCGCGTAAAAACACACAGACACCAGTCGTACGTTACGGTGGTCACACACATTTATAAATCAGGTCAACAAATAAATAAATAAAGGCAACATTCATGTGTCATGCAGCACGTGAAATGCATTAAATCCGCTCCGGATAGAATATTCGCGCGGTTGTCGCCGAGGCAGGTGTGTTACGGTGTGTTACGGGATGGCGAGTAGCTGTGCCGTGTTAGGGTGTGCGGGCGCGTTCAGCCGAACGTGTCGGGGTCGGACAGCTGCTCGTTCTGCTCGTCGTCGGGGTCGTCGCTCTCGGCGCTGTAGTCCACCTTCTCCAGGTCACCCGGTTCGTCTTCGTCCAGGACGTGTGTGGTGGGGCTGTGGGGTCACCAGGGGAACCGGTTACATCACGGAACAGCTTCATGCTGCACTGAATGATGAACGGTTCTTAGTGGCAACGGTGGCGGAGAAGTTTGGGGGGGCGTGTCTCCAATGCGGCAAATATCTACATGCAAATATTCACACATTAAAAACGAGCATATCGAGAGACACGATACGGACATTCCGATACCGATACTTAATGGCCTTCTGTAATCGGTCGAGGCGAGGACTCCCGGCCTGTAGTACCGACCCTTCCTGCGTGATTCGCTCTTTGTAAAGTAGTAAAAGTAAGATGAGCTTTGTTAACGTTTTAAGGAACTGTTCATTTGAATGCCGAGGAGGTGGAACCTGATTATTTCTCTTCCGTCGGGCTCGGACACCGCAGATGCAAAACTACAATTTAAGAGTAGATAGCAGTGCTAATTCGGACGAAAACACGAGGAAGATCAGAAGGTGAGCTCCTCTCCACGTGGGCAGGTTGAAGCCCCGCCCCCAGATTTTACACCTTGTAATGTAGGGGAGGGTGCGGTTTGCTGCTCGCTCTCTCTCCTCCCTGGTTAAGTGAGCACTGCTGATGATTGATTGAGTGAAGAAGATGATGATGATGATGATGATGAAGGCTTTACAGCTTTCTTGTTAAGCGGTTAAATGCTCTCATGTTTTCATGCTCTGGCGGTTTAGTGGCTTTAGTGGTTTTTAATGCTTTAATGGGCTTCCAGAGGAGAAACTGGATCCTGGGGGGACTGGGGGGGACGCGCCCCCGCAGCCCCGCCCCTCACGGCGCTAAAGAGACTGGAAGTGGATTATGGGAGGACAGACAGGCGATTAAAGTCCATAATCAGGCCAATCGGAGTGGGGCAGCTACTTAAAGTCAAGTGTTAAGATCCCCGAGTGACTGGACACTCCACCATTACTGTCCATTAGACACACACACACAAAATCTAGGAGGCTTCTAGAAGATGATGTGTGTGTGATGATGATGATGATGATGATGGGTGTTACACGGGGAGCATAGTCACTCTGACCTCCGACCCCATAAGGCTTATACCACACACACACACACAGTCTCTGCAACCATGCACTGCAACACACACTAATCTCACCACAAACCTCACACATAACTGTGTGTGTGTGTGTGTTTACCTGGTGATGTTGCATACAGTGGGTACGGAAAAGTATTCAGACTTTTAATTTTTTACTCTTTGTTATATTGCAGCGATTTTCTAAACTCATTTAAGTTAATTTCTTCTTCATTAATGTACACGCAGCACCCCATCTTGACAGACCAACACAGAATTCCTGACACTTTTGCAGAACTGAAACATCACATGGTACTAAGTATTCAGACCCTTTGCTGTGACGCTCATGTATTGAACTCGGGTTCTGTGCATTTCTTCTGCTCGTCCTTGAGATGGTTCTACACCTTCGTTTGAGTCCAGCTGTGTTTGATTCTACTGACTGGACGTGATTAGGAAAGTCTATATAAGACCTTACAGCTCATAATGAGAACCATGGAACTGCCAGAAGAGCTCAGAGACAGAATCTGGACAAGGTTACAAAAACATTCTGCTGCACTTAGGGTTCCTAAGAGCACAGTAGCCTCCATAATCCTTAAATGGAAGGCTTTTGGGACGACCAGAACCCTTCCTAGAACTGGCCGTCCGTAGAAAGTCCTCCACCAGTCAGGGTTTTATGGCAGTGGCCCAGCAGAAGTCTCTCCTCAGTGGAAGACACATGATGAGACCAAGACAGAACTTTTTGGCTATAATTCTAAGCGGTATGTGTGGAGAAAACCAGGCGCCGCTCATCACTTGTCCAATACAGTTCCAACATGGTGAAGCATGGTGGTGGCAGCATCATGCTGTGGGGGTGTTTGGCTTCTGCGGGAACCTGACAATCAAGGGAAGATGAACGTGGCCAAGTTCAGAAATATCCTGGACTAAAACCTTCTCCAGGGTGCTCAGGACCTCAGGACTGGGAAGGTTTACCTTCCAACAAGACAACGACTTTAATCACAGAGCTAAAATAAAGAAGGAGTGGCTTCACAACTACTCGGTCACTTGAACGGCCCAGCCAGAGCCCTGATTTAACCTGATTGAGCATCTCCGGAGAGACCTACAAATGGAGAGGATCAGCAAGGAGGAATGGCAGAGGATCTGCTGAGCAGAGGGTCTGAGGGTCTGAATACTTAGGACCATGTGATATTTTTCTTTGTTAATAAATCTGCAAAATGGTAAAAAATAAATAAATAAATATGAGGTGTTGTGTGTATATTAATGAGGAAAAAATGAACTTGTATGCTTTTAACAAACGGCTACTTTCCGTTCGTGCTGTATGAGTGTGTGTGAGTGTGTGTGTGTGAGTTTACCTGGTGATGTTGCAGCGCGTCTCAGGCAGCTCGTGTTCCAGCAGGTGTGTGTGTGTTCGCAGCTCCAGTGGGGAGGTGAGGCGGTGGAGGCGGAGCAACGCAACACACAGCTGCGCGCCCATCTCCTCCAGCTCGCGCGTACCGATCTGTAGTCCCTGCAAACACACACACACACACACACACACACACACACACACACACACACACACATATATATATATATATATATATTAAAAAAAACAAAACAAAAAAAAACACACACACACACCAACGATTAATTTGGAGTCGAGTGTTTCAAATAAAAGAGTCTCAGTTTGGTCATGAAAAGATGATAAATACTGTGGACAAATATGAAAATAAAATAATTATTATATATTGTGATTGTTTTTAATTAGTATAAGAGAGTATAAATCATCACGTGGGGGGCGTGTCCTCTCTAATGCACTTCAGATCATGCGGTGCGCGCCCACCTTGTATTTGCCCTGGTCGCAGCCGCACAGCGTGCTCTCCATGGTGTAGCTGCGCTGCACCCCGATCTCCCTCCACACCACCACCCGCGCCGTGGCCTCCTTGCTGCGCTCCACCACAAAGCTGCAGCTGGACATGCTGAACGCCGGGGCCAGCTGGGACAGCAGCTTCGGCAGAGTCTGTCAGACAGAGACACGGCCTGGTCCTGCTACTGCACTGGGAGGAGGTGTGGAGCGGTGTGGATGTCTGTGGAGAGGTGTGTGGAGATGAGGAGTTGTGTGGAGGCGTGTGTACCCTGTAACCCAGATCCTCCTGCAGCTCGTATGATGTAGTGTTGATGTCCGTCTGCCAAACCGTCTCCTTCACGCTGCAGCCGTACATGAAGACGTTCTTCTTACGAGAGTGACCATGATAATCACAAAACACCTGAGCGCACACACACACACACACACACACACACACAGTTCATTCATAAAGAGCGATAACCCCTGGCAGGACACAGCATGTGGTTACCAGGTGACATTTACCAGTGGCGCCCTCTGCTGGGCAGACAGGTACTGCAGCAGACCTTTCGTGTGGTAGATGGTGGGGTGGAGGTCCCTGCTGGGGTTCTGCCACTGTCTGTTCAGGTCCTCCCCACTCAGGGAACAGCGGTGACTGCAGAGGGAGGAACACCAGCGCGGGTTTTACACGTGTGTGTGTGTGTGTGTGTGTGTGTAAGATGTGTGTATGAAGCTGGTGGCGTGCGAATTAGTGGTGTGTGGAGGTCGGATGTCTGCATGATATGTGGAAGCGGAGGAGAAAGGGAGGAGCGGTTTAAATACTCCAGAATCAAGAATAATCAGGTGTGTGAGAGCTGTCAATCATGCCTTCAGGCTCCTCCCCTTTTATAAAAACATCATTAAATTCATCTTCTGGGTCTCTTCAGGGTGAAATTACACGGTCTGGGTGGGTAGTTAGTTCCTCCTCTCCAACGTCCAGGTAACCAGCAACAACCTCCTGTAAATTCTGGACTATATGCCGCACCTACTGTTTTTTTTAAAGGAAGTTGTACATACATAAGTGAAAGTGAAGTGATTGTCACTTGTGATACACAGCAGCACAGCACACGGTGCACACAGTGAAATTTGTCCTCTGCATTTAACCATCACCCTGAGTGAGCAGTGGGCACCATGACAGGCGCCCGGGGAGCAGTGTGTGGGGACGGTGCTTTGCTCAGTGGCACCTTGGCGGATCGGGATTCGAACCGGCAACCTTCTGATTACAGGGCCGCTTCCTTAACCGCTAGGCCACCACTGCCCCCACAGGTGTCGCTGTTATTAATGGTGCAAGATGTTACAGGAAATATCTATATTTTTTAAATGTTATATTCAGTAATATCAGCGACTACATTCATACTGCAGAACTAAAGTAGTCTTTTTCAGTATCGCAATTGAACAGCCTGAAGGTTCACAATTACTTCTGTCATTGATGCCGAGCTTATTGTTAAGCCGGTATATTCATTCTTTTACCTTCTCTCACTCTCAAAAGAAAAAGAAAAAAGACGCGTCTGGCAGACGTGGATGGGTAGCCTGTGTCCAAACAGTAGCTCTGCCAGCTAGTCACCACACTACGTTGTGCTGAGGCCAACCTTACTTTTATAGTTTGTACAGTGTTTAAGTTTTAGTTAGTATAGTTAAGTATAGTGTGTGTGTGTGTGTGTGTGTATATATATATATATATATATATATAAAAATAAAATTTCTTTTATGATTGTCCTATAGGGGGTCTTCGTGAAATAATATACTGTGTATACTGATGTACTGACAATAAACCACTTTTGAATCTTGAATCATGCCCCCCCCTCACCATGGACCGGGGCCCTAGACCAAGGACTTGTGGTAGCGGGAATAGAATTTCAAGCATGGACACACACTCGGAATGCTCCATGTGCCTCGGGCTGCTCTGGTATCCTCCAGCTTGTGCATTCATTGCATTTTCGATGGGGAAAGTCTCTGACGTAGGCAGGTGCGCCAGGTCAGTCTGTCTGGAAGAGACCCCGCGTTCAGAGTAACCCCCCTCCCAGACGAAGACTCGGGGGTGCAGCCAGAACGTAATTCCTGTCGCCAGCTGGGGTGACCACCTCAATGCTGTTTCTCCGCTGCTGGTCGAAACGAGGAACAGCCTCATGGCTAGGTGCAATCGCCCGTATGGATCTGCTTTACGTTAACCCTGAGTGTGTCCAGGGGGGGACTGTCCCTGTAACTACTGACTGTAAGTCGCTCTGGATAAATGTTGGAAATGACAGTGGAGCACTGGCTTGCGGAGATAATGTAGCTGCTGTACGAACGGTGGATTATCTGGGGCAGTGGTGGCCTAGCGGTTAAGGTAGCGGCCCCGTAATCAGAAGGTTGCCGGTTCGAATCCCGATCCGCCAAGGTGCCACTGAGGTGCCACTGAGCAAAAGCACCGTCCCCACACACTGCTCCCCGGGCGCCGGTCATGGCTGCCCACTGCTCACTCAGGTGATGGGTTAAATGCAGAGGACAAATTTCACTGTGTGCACTGTGTGCTGTGCTGCTGTGTATCACATGTGACAATCACTTCACTTTACTTTACTTTATTATTGCTCGAAAGAGAAAAGCCGCAGGTCTCAAAGCAAGAGAACAAGTAGCTTATTGTCTGGAATTTAACTAGCATACCTGCACATGAACTACACCAACTCGGTTTGTATGGGTATGATGTAGTGTGTGTGTGTGTGTGTGTGTTACCTCCCATTGATGACTCCATCGGGGTTGAGCATGGGGACAATTTTGAAGATGAAAGCCTCCCTCAGCGTCTGTGCGGAAGCTGAGGAACCCGTCAGGAACTCCAGAGTTCCCTTCATCACCCAGCTGCAGTTGGACTCCCCCGGGTGAACCCTCGCGGTCAGGAACACCACAGGCCGGTTCCCTGAGTGCACACACACACAACTGATGAGTGTTTTTGTGAGTGTGTGTGCGATTGTGCGTGTTGGACACTCACTCAGGTGATTCAGGTGTTCGTGTTTGCTGCTCTCGGGCGCTGCGGTGATGGTGAGGAGGGGGCAGCTGTTCCCACCCAGCGTCTCGCACAGCGCGTCCTCCCTCAGGTACACGCCCTCTGCCCGCTTCTCCGCCAGCTTCCGCAGGTGCATCTGCGGCCCAATCACAGAAGCCGTTCGCCGGGGTCACATGACCTCGTTCGCCCTGCCCAGACGAGCCCGTTCTCCTTACCTTCAGTGTGGAGTAGGTGTAGGGGTAGTGGTAAGTGAAGTAGCACACGTCGTCGCGGTGATGAAAGGTGACGGTGAAGGTCATGGTGTAGTACGACTTCCCCTTCTGCCCCCCCGCCGCCATCGAGCTCCGAGAGAAATGGTTCCTGAGGGATCCTTCAACTGTCAATCATCGCTGACCATCGCCATATTCCAGTTCCCATATCTGCTCCATCATATCCACCCGCATTCACAAGTTTACACCATAACACTGCTATATACTACAGTGTCCGTTTAAACAGGCTCCAGACTGGATAGTTCCAGACGTACTTGTAGTAGCAGATGTCCTGGCCGGTGCGAACCCACTGTGGACGTCCGCCGATGGCGTCCTGGACCGAATACATCAGCACCTGCATGCCTGAGAAGCAACATTTTCCGTGACGGTGTCACTTCCACGTCACTTCTGTCAAACGTGAGGGGAACATTTGTAAATGTGTGCTGCTCACCGTAGTTGAACTGGCTGTTGGCCTTCTCACAGTTGATGATGTTGAAGCGGTAGGCCACGCCCAGTCTCATGCCGCTCACCTCGAAGTAGAACCACTGGTGGTAGTGGTTACTGTTGATGTCGGCGTTCAGGATGAGGTCGTACTCAAACCTGAAACACACACACACACACACACACACACACACACACACACACAGAGGTTCGACGCTGACCAGGAACCAGAGGGAATTTGAGACGTAGGACGCACTTCCGGATTTGAATCGCCTTCCGCAGGTTTCCGGACTCAAACTGAGAGTTGAACTTCAGGGCTTCTCCATCATCGATAGCCGGACAGCTGTGAAAGAAGAAGGGCCACGCCCACATCAACAACCATCCCACCAATCATCTACCAAACCACATCACGGCCGGTCACCTCTCCACATCCAGGTCGTACACCACTTTATCCAGGATGTCGTTGGGGTGGATGAGGCGCTCGATGTCCTGGAAGATCTTGGTCCTGCGGAGAAGGAACAGCCAGGCTGCGGCGACTGCAGTTTGTAATTAGGCGACGGTGTCCAGGTGTGTGACCCCTCACCTCTGAACCCCATAGGCGCGATCCAGAATGGGCTCTGGGCTGCTGGGGGCCACGTGGCCGAAGTAGTCGGGGTAGGCCACTTCGCTGTAGCGAGGCACAGAGTGTGTGACCTTGGTCATGTCGATGTAGAGGTCGGGGTCGTGGAGCGGCAGCAGCGCCGCCGTGTCCGGCACTTCCAGCACTGCCTGCTCGGCCCCGCCCTCTTCCACACCTGCCGCGCTGCTCTCCAGCGTTAGCCTGCTCAGGGATCCGGGCAGGTCTGCTTCGGCCACTTGGGGTGCCACTCGGGTGACGCTGATGCCCTCTGTCTCTGGGACAGTGGGAGGGGCCTGTCCAGTGGGAATCAGGACGGGACTCAGAGGCTTGGAGGTGACGTCGGCCTTTGACTTTCCATGGTGACCACACTGCAGAAGAACAACATGTCGGCCACGTTCAAGGACAAAAGGCCTGAAGGTTCAGAACATCTGATCAGACCCAAGAAAGTCATATCCAATCATTTCCAAGTTTCCCATGAACTCCGCACCTCTAACCTGTGCCTGGACTCGTCCCCGCTGATCATGCTAATTGTGTTTGTCTGTGTGTTGTTGGTCAACCTGCTGGTGTGTGTGTGTGTGTGAGTGTGTTGTTGTTTCATACTTTGTTACACCATGGTCATGATATTTAGTTACTGTAATATTATCATCACATAGATAACATTTGCAGGAATATTTTCATTAACACAAGTTTTAATGAGAAGCCTACACATGTGCCAAAAACAAAACAAAACAATGAACTATACAATGTCGACAAAATCAACGTCGCTTGAATGTGTATAATTTGAACAGCAAAAGAATTCATTAAAATCATATAACACCATAAGTATATAACACCATGTATATTTACCGGGCGAATATAACACCATGCATATATTTACCGGGCGTATATAACACCATGCATATATTTACCGGGCGTATATAACACCATGCATATATTTACCGGGCGTATATAACACCATGTATATATTTACCGGGCGTATATAACACCATGTATATATTTACCGGGCGTATATAACACCATGTATATATTTACCGGGCGTATATAACACCATGTATATATTTACCGGGCGTATATAACACCATGCATATATTTACCGGGCGTATATAACACCATGTATATATTTACCGAGCGTATATAACACCATGTATATATTTACCGAGCGTATATAACACCATGCATATATTTACCGGGCGTATATAACACCATGTATATATTTACCGGGCGTATATAACACCATGTATATATTTACCGGGCGTATATAACACCATGTATATACCAAAGTTGCAGTTAGTGCATCATGCAGCTGCTCGAGATTTTACCTGAAAATCCTCAGAGAGTTCAATGAAGAAACGTTCGTACATCTTCAGCTCCTCATAGGGTCGTGTTTGAACCGGTTTGGGTCGTAGTTTGTTGATGTCCGTCTCAATGTCATCATTCTAGTAGAAGACAGAGACACAGAGACACTGTCTCACACAGGCAACTCACATGTGTGGTGCTGCAGCTACAGACACGTGCAGGTGACTGGGTTCCAGTGGGACATGGTGGTCACTGTACCCGAGAGTGACGCTCCTGCTCACTTTCCATGTCATTGTCAGTGTCCAGCTCAGCGTCCTCGTTGTCATCGCTGTCGTCCGCCACATCGTCCACTGTGGAGAGGATATGGCCGGTCAGCGTGTGAGTGGTGTGTTACATGCGTGTGTGACTGCGACTTTGTGCGGCCCTACCCCCTGGGGGCTGGTTGTACAGCTGGGCCACAGTGCCCCCTGCTGGCAGCATGGGGAGAGCGTGCTGGTACACACTCTTAATGGTGGACAGAGGCAGGCGGTTTTTAGGAAAGCACTTCCTCATGATGAGGCTGGATGTGTTCACCAGAGGGTCCAGGGTCCTAACGGGCAGACAGTCCTGTTTCACGGACACACACACAAGAGAAGATGAAGAAGATTTTCTAGTTTTCCATGAATTTCATGTTTACACCACACAAAGGTGTTAGAGGGATCATTTTCTTTTAAAAAAATAAAAAAAAAAGTGATTAAGTGATTGTCACACGTGATACACAGCAGCACAGCACACGGTGCACACAGTGAAATTTGTCCTCTGTATTTATCCATCACCCTGAGTGAGCAGTGGGCACACAGCAGCACAGCACACGGTGCACACAGTGAAATTTGTCCTCTGTATTTATCCATCACCCTGAGTGAGCAGTGGGCACCATGACAGGCGCCCGGGGAGCAGTGTGTGGGGACGGTGCTTTGCTCAGTGGCATGTTGGCGGATCGGGATTGGAACCGGCAACCTTCTTAACCGCTAGGCCACCACTGCCCCGCAATTTAGACATGGTGTAGTAAGGACTCGGTTCAACGGAGAGCTCAGATACGTGACTCGTGAGTTATTTAATGGGTGAGTCAGTGCACTAAAAGTGAACAGAATTTTGATATTTTGTTCCAGGTGTGTGTAAATTCTCACCACAGAGGTGTTGTACAGGATTCTCATGCCATCTGCCTCAACGAAAGCCTTCCTGCCCAGCTTAATGTTGGCCAAGTTCTTCAGACACCCCAGGATGCCCTTGCGTATCAGCATGTGTCGATGGCGCGAGTCGTTACGATGCCAGTCCAGGTACGTGGCGAGCAGAAGAGAAACGTGCCTCCGCTCTACAGAGCGCCGGGCATTCATCTCTGACACACACACACACACACACACACACACACACACCACAGAAACGGCATGAGCACCAACGCAAAGAACGCGCCGTAGTAAATACCCAGAAGCCCCCAGTCAGACTCACTGGATTTTAGCAGCGCTGCCAGCGTGTCCAGTGCCACTCTGAGAAAAGACATAAAACTGTCAGTGTCTCTGTGTCTCCATCTCACACACACACACACACACACACACACACACACTTACATTACACTCGTTTCACTGCTTTAAGTGCTGTCTGCACGCTGGTACGTTATTTAATATTGATACTCAAACACAGATTTTCATTGCTATTTTAAATGGGTTTATTTATGCATTTTTTAGTCTGTAAAGTTACCTTGGGTTTTAGAAAGACACTCTGAAATAAAATGTATTATTATTATTAATATGGTTCAATAAACTGATTATTTTTTGATCAATTTCGAGGTTAAATAATCAGATATCTGGCAAAACAGCGACATGTGACTACTGCCAAATACAGATAATTATATTAATACTCCGTTTGAGAAATGAGTGGTCCTCACTTGAGAGAGCTGGTGTTCTTCCTGCTGTACGGCCCAATGACTTTAAACAGGAGATCCAACACGCCACTCTGACCCAACGAGATGGCGTTCACCGCTGTACAACACACACACACACACCAGACCTGTTAATGAGTTAAGTATCTAGTGGAAACCTATCTAGTGACGGGGAATCAGGAAAATGGCGCGTGTGTGTGTGAGACTCACAGTTGGAGGAATACAGCCTCAGCACCTGTAGACAGGGGAGCAGCAGCCGAGGGTTGTGGCTGTTCTGCTTCACAACGTTTACGGTTACGTTCATAGAACCACTTAGACGAGCCTTCACCCCAAACTTCCTGTCTGCAGAACACACACACACACACACACACACACACACACACACACACGCACAGAGTTTAAATAGCTTAACCCAGTACCCAGACCATCAGACCAAGCTTTCAAACATATATTACCTGTGTGTGTTTGTGTAAGTGTATGTAAAAAATAAATAAATATTGTCACATGTGATACACAGCGGCACAGCACACGGTGCACACAGTGAAATTTGCGCCCGGGGAGCAGTGTTTGGGGACGGTGCTTTCCTTAGTGGCACCTTGGCGGATCGGGATTCAAACCGGCAACCTTCTGATTACGGGGCCACTTCCTTAACCGCTAGGCCACCACTGCCCTCCATGTATGTGTGTGTGTGTGTGTGTGTGTAGATGTGTGTAGGCGTGTGTGGAGATGTGTATGTGTATGTGTGTGTGTGGGTGTAGGTGTGAGTGTGTGTAGATGCATGTAGGTGTAGGTGTAAGTGTGTGTGTGTGTGTGTGTGTGTGTGTGTGTAGGTGTGTGTTTGTACCTTTGGGTCCTACTTTGGCCAGGAGGGAGTGGATTTGCATCATCAGTTCTTCGTTGGGTGGGGTCTCTTTACCGCAGCTCAACAGCAGTTGGAGCAGGACGCCCGTCCCACCTTTACTAACGAGGACACACACACCCCGGCCGGTACCTATATATACACACACACACACACACACACACACACCATGATCACAACAATTAATCCTTAACCAATCAGAGAGCGGCATGCTTACCCCCGGTCAGCAGTTCACTGAGAATACCCAGGATGTTGAGGGTGGTCTGGAGGTCCCGTGTTCTCTACACAAAGCACAACACACAACTGTACCCACAAAGTCAAGGTGCCAGCAGCAAATATACACATAGGGATTTACTGAAACACTGCAGCACAGCACGCGGTGACACGGTGAAACGTGTCCTCTGTATTTAACAGTCACCCTTGGTGAGCAGTGGACACCATGACAGGCGCCCGGGGAGCAGTGAGTGGGGACCTCAGTGGCACATTGGCGGTTCGGGACTCGAACCGGCTACCTTCTGACTACGAGACAGCTTCTTACCCGCCAGGTAGCCCTGTTGTACTACAGGTGTACTTGTATGGTTGGTCATGATGTAGGTAACAAGTAACAATCACCTCCAGGGACGCCAAAATCACCTCCATTCCACTGGAGCTCTTGGTCATCAGCTCCTTCCTGGTCTTCTCTGTAGGGACACACACAGTTACAGCGTTCACCAGACAATCTGAAGTTACAGGGACAGTCCCCCTGCAGACACTCACTCGGGGACACAATAAGTGGACGTGTGGTCCCTAGATGAGTGTGTTACCTGCCAGGCTGCTATCTCCCTCACACAGACGCACAAAATCTACTCACAACGGGTCAAGTGTGATTCCAACTATGGGCCAACGTGTACTTACATCTAGTCTAGGGAGCTCGTGTGGGCGGAGTTTACAAGCTGGGTGTCCTCCAGGTCCTACGTGGATAAGTGGACTGACCATAGGTGCCAATAGCCATAAATTATTAAATTATATTGATAATATTGAGTTTGTGAATTTTGCTGTTTGAAAGTTAAGAAGCTCCAGCAAATGGCCTGACGCGTCATGACGAGAAAGTCTTGTCTCCTGTATCTGTTTGGACAAGGCAGGGCCATCAAGGGACAGTCCTGGTTGGTCTGTGGCAACTTGTTGGGAGTATAAAAGAGAGTTTTCGTCTCGGGGGTCCCCCGTCTCTCTAGGGCCTGGTTCCTGGCATTTCTCTCTCTTCCTCGATCCCTCTTTCTCTTTTCTTTTGGTGTTTTCTGTAACATTGGTACCATATTTACAACTATAACTATAATAATAATCTACCGGTGTTAATAAATTAAAAACCATCATGCCTCATCATGTCCAGGGAACATCTGGTGAGTTTTATTGCACACTGTAATAAATATCTAATCTAAATACATGCACATTTAAATCAGATTGTAAACGTACATGTTTTATTGAAACAAATTGTATAAATTGTAAAATGACGTGTCATCATTGAGTTAAGAAATTGTATTAACAGAATGGAGTAATGGAAGGATTTGAATATTGTGAATGTTAAATCGTGTTAACTGAGGAAGTGGAGGGTTGAGATGTCAGCAGTTACACGAGGGTGAACTATAAATACAAGAGTACACACACACACACACACACACACACACACACACTGGGGCACGCGAGCCGCTCTACTATAAATAAAGAGGACAAATTCACTCCCATCACCACTCGTACAGCAGTAAACCCGACACACGTCCATCACAAACCGTCCTGGACCAAAACTACACACAACACGAATCCTATAGTCCCCGCGTTGCGGACTATTCCACCAAATCAAGTAGATCAGAGCGATTTTTGGTGATTTTCGTCCTCGTCCACACAGACGTTGGAAATGAACTCCCTCCGAACACCGTGCACGGTTTTTACTGAGCTTGGTAGCTGCGTGTGTGTGTGTGTGTGTGTGTGTGTGTGCACGTGCGTCTGTGTCCTGAGTTGTACAGAGATGAGCGTGTCACATGTCGGGGTGACAGGGCAGCTCAGCTCATCACTCAGGTTTCGTCTGTCGTCCCGCAGAACTCAGGGTGACCTGGACAGCATTCCGGCCGAATCATGTTGACCCGGACCGGACTCTCACACACACACACACACACACAGAGAGAGAGAGAGAGAGAGAGAGAGAGGGAGAGAGTTCCCTGGCCTGCTTTACCTCTGACAACCCTATACAGTGAGTGAGGGTGTTGTTAAGGTCTCTTACCGGGGCTGTGGGCCACCTGACTGTCCCTGTCCGTCCTCCTCCCGCTGCTCCAGCGAAATTCCGTCCCAAACACACACTGAGCCTAATCCGCATCACAAACTCCGCCCACGCCACGCCCACTCACACCCTCCATCCACCTCCCACTCGGTTACCACTCCCACAACGCTTCACGTCCCACAAGCTGCACCAGGCAGGACAGAGAATGGACACTTTTCCTCCAGATCTCTGGAACGGCGCGGTGGGTTTCGTGCGGAACGTCGCGCTGTTTATTCAGGTCAAGTTACGGAGAATACGGAGCATACAGCTGTTCCCAGAGCAGTGATCAGTGGAGGAGACAGGTGAAGTGTGTGTGTGTGTGTGTGTGTGTGTGTGTGTATGGCGGGGCAAAACAGTATATGTTTGGCACCGCAAGTTTTCCCACTTAAAAAGATGAGCAAGGGCTGCCGTTTTCATCAACTGTGAGAGACAGAATGTAAAATAAAATCTAGGAAAACACACTGGAGGATTTTTTTTATTACTATGTGTCATTTATTTGTGTATTATTATATAATAATATTGTTTATTGTATGTATTAATAATTAAGAAAACAAATATTTAGCACCTACAAACAAGCGAGAATTCTGGCCCTCTTACTGCTTATTTAAGAAGCTCGTCTGTCCTTCACTCGTATTAATGGCGCCGGTTTGAACTGGTTATCTCTATAAAAGACGCCCGTCCAGACCTTCACTCAGTCAAACTCCAACCTCCACCATGGACAAGACCAGAGAGATGTCTAATGACACCAGGGACAAGACTGAGACGAGCACATCTACAACAGGCAAGTTGCTTGGTGAGAAGATATCATCTGTTGCAGTAATATTTAGATATTGGAATCCCTGACAATCTCCCTCGGCCTGGAGCTCCAGCACATGTCCAGGCCTGTCTAAGGAGGAGGACTGGGAGAAGGTCATGTGGTTAGATAAGACCAAAATAGAACTTGTGGGGGAAGAATGCAGAGTTGCATCCCAAGAACACCAAACCCACTGTGAAGCATGGTGGTGGAAACATTATGCTTTGGGGACAGGACGACTGAGCTGTATTAAGGAAAGGATGAATGGGGCCATGTATCATGAGATTTTGGGCAAAAACCTCCTTCCATCAGTGAGAGCACTGAAGATGAAACATGGCTGGATCTTATCTCTAACATGAAACATCTCCAACTCAAAGACAAGAGATCATTTTAAACCAGCTTTAGCGTCCCTGCACTGGCTCCAAGTGGATTTTAGAATTAAGAATTCACGTTTTATCTTTAAAGCCCTAAATGGCCAGGCTCCTTCCTACATAGCTGATGAACTCCAAAAGAAAACCAAGACCTGGAGATCATCTGGCCATCCATCAAACTCACTTAAAATCCAGGGGTGATTGGTCCTTTGCAGCTATAGCTCCGGACACTTAACCCTGGACCGATTTGTTGGAAAACCTTCACACGGGCGTTCTGAGATTGAGTTTACTCTTATTATTATTGATTTATTATCTTTTTTATATCAGAGTATTATTACTACGTCTGTACAGCACTTTGGTGAACAGGTATCTGTTTTTGAATCTGTGCATTATAAATAAATTCATTAATATTATTATTATAATCCCAAACACACCTCTCGGGCATGAAGGCGTGGCTACGAAAAAAGCATTGCAAGGTTCTGGAGCGACCTAGCCAGTCTCCAGCGCCCCCATACAACAGAGAATCTGAGCCCAGCGACACCCCAAAACTCCTGAGAAGATCTGCATGGAAAAATGGATGAAAATAGCCAACCTGGTGAATTCCTACAGGAAGCGTTTGAGTCGTCATTGCCAGACACGGTAACTTGTACTACTGACCAAATACCGGTTCTCTGCACCGGTACACAAATAGATTCTTTCACAGCTGACGTGTACCTGTGATGAAAAGGACAGAACCTCTCTCATCTTGTTAAGTGGGACAACTTGCACAATCGCTGGCCCGACTGTAGGTGTGAGAGTGAGTGTGTGTGTGTGTGTGTGTGTGTACCCACCCTGGGTCTGGATCAGATGGAGGATCTTGTTGCTGATTTGTCGAGGAGCTTCAGCATCAGTCAGTAACGTCTCCCCGTTCAGCTTCTCCAGCTGAGCCAACAGCATCAGAGCCCTGGAGCTGCTGGGAACGCTGGTGTACACACACACACACACACACACACACAACACACAACAATTGATCACCACTTGTTTTCAGCCACCAAAGAGAGACAGTGAGGCCTAAACCCAGGGGACGTCCTGATCTCAGATCAGTATATTGAACATCTCACTCCTGTTGCTTTAGACCAGCTCTGGGGTCATGGGGTCATGGGGTCATGCTCCTGGCTGGCACACTTTGTACCCAACAGGAAAGCGTAAGCAAACCACCCGTAACGTCTTGATCTATGGTCCAGAAATAGCCAGATATTCAACACTGGGACCAGACCCACACAGGGGACATTAAGAGACGAAGATCAAGCCAACTGAGCGCCCCATAAGAGGTCGTGGAGAGCCCAGGATACGCTGATCTGGCCTCAGACTCCGGGAATAAGGCCATAAAAGGCTGGAGTCCCCGTCCCAGCATACACGCTCACAGTCTGGTCCTGCGCCAGGAGACAACGACACTGTTCCAGCAGTTTATATTCCCGTTCCTCGAGCTTCAGGTTCTGATGGAAATGGTCCAGTATTAGAAATGTTAATTAGCCAACTGGTTCCGGTTTCAGGTGTTTTGTCTGAATTAAACTCACCGGGGGAACTTTATCATTTATTCTATTTATGTATTCTAGTGTCCTAAAAGAACATGAGTGGTGTCCGACACTCCCGTCAATCTTCCCACTTATTTCACGTGCAGCTTCACCCTCACGCCACTTAAAACCTCAGCAAACATCCTGAATCCCCCCATTTCAGTTCAAACGCAAAAACAAAAGAATGAAACCGTTGAAACAATTTACAGGATCTGAAAATAAAACATTATCGAAGCTTTTTACATTTTGTCTTTGTCATCCTTCCTCATCCCCCTAAACCCAAGTACTGATCTTTTTATTTCATTTTATAGCCTTTAAACTATGGACGCACCCGTTTAAAGCTGTTTAATTGTTCAGTTGTTCAAAATCTCTGTATGTGTGAATTCACACTAATTGATATATTCAAGAAATCTAATTTGGGATGTTGATGTGCCCCTGGCGCATTATATATGCCACCACTAAATAATCAATAATTATAATCTGATAATCAGAGCGATTGCTCAAAACAGTATTCTTATTAATTGAATAATTTGTAATATTTTCTACATGTTTCCTGTTTACTCTGTTAATTATTACCCTGTTGTACTGGTCAGTAGAAAACTTTCAACTAAAAACGGTAAATGTAGGAAAGTTCAGGAACTGCAACTGACAATTCATCCCACAGACATTTTATACATATACAGTACAAGTCTGGACACCTTCTCATTCAACGTGTTTTCTTTATCTTCATGACCATTTACGTTGGTAGATTCTCACTGAAGGCATCAAAACTATGAATGAACACGTGTGGAGTTCTGTACTTAACAAAAAAAGGTGAAATAAGTGAAAACATGTTTTATATTCTAGTTTCTTTGCTCTGGTTACTGCTTTACACACTCTTGGCATTCTCTCGATGAGCTTCAAGAGGTCGTCACCTGAAATGCTTCTCCAACAGTCTTGAAGGAGTTCAACACCAGAGGTGTTTAGCACTTGTTGGTCCAGCTCACCCCAAACCATCTGGATTGGGTTCAGGTCCGGTGACTGTGGAGGTCAGGTCTCCACTTTTTGTTAAGTACAGAACTCCACATGTGTTCATTCATAGTTTTGATGCCTCAGTGAGAATCTACCAACGTAAATAGTCATGAAGATAAAGAAAACACATCGAATGAGAAGGTGTCCAAACTTTTGGCCTGAACTGTACATATAAACCAGATCTGTAAATCTACTAGAAAAGAAAACAGTATGCAGATATTCTATTCTATTACACAGGCTAACATTTACATTTCCTTGACAGGTACAGTGATATTTGCGCGTATAGGGCGCTAGTAGCCTAGTGGTTAACACACTCGCCTATGAACCAGAAGACCCAGGTTCAAACCCCACTTACTACCATCGTGTCCCTGAGCAAGACACTTAACCCCGAGTGTCTCCAGGGGGGGACTGTCCCTGTAACTACTGACTGTAAGTCGCTCAGGATAAGGGCGTCTGGTAAATGCTGTAAATGTAAATGTATAAAAACCAAACTCACCCCTTCTCCTGTGCCATTTTGGGTTTATTCATGTCTCTACAGACCAACTCACACCTGCAGAGAAAAAATAGCATCAAACACGGTGTGTGTGTGTGTGTTCCTTAGTATGCGTGTCTGTTTGTGCCCGTGTGTTCCTGTGTGTGTGTGTGTGTGTATAGCCCCATAACCATCAGTGCTGCTGCAGCCAGACTTATCTTCACCCAGACAGGAGGACGCACCCTGCTGACCAGCCACAGCCTGACCTCGCCCCGACATGCACGCACATTCCCTGGTCATTCATTCGCATTTCCAGAACGTTCCAGCCGGCGCTACCGACGTCTCTCATAACCGTGTGTCCACGCAGCGAAACGCACCTTCAGTCCACGCAGCCGGCATCAGAACAGCTGCTCGGACAGGCGGCTTCAGGTCTCCGACATTAGCGATGTCAACGTGAAATTAGCCCCTGAAAAAGCGTACAAACTCGCGTAATCTCCCCTCTTTCAGGGTAACGCCGTGAAAAGTTGCATATTTTGGCAGCGACGACCCCGATGTTGTGATCCACAACAGCCTCCGGTACCATAGAGGTGAAACGAGACCAGTATCGGCAAGTGTTCATGGGAAATGTAGTTTTTAGAGCCTCTGGGACGCGAAAGTGGTCATGGGAATTGCAGGCCAAATCTAGCGCTTTTCGTAGAACACATTTTTATATATTTTCTGTTAATTAATGACTAAAGACAGCAATATTGTGTGCAAATGCACTACATTTGAAACACTTAAACAATCCTGCGATGCCTCCTTAAAATGGATACTTTCATTTTATGTCTTTATTAGCCTGTATGATCCTGCATATGACTTTTTTCCCCCAAATAAATTTATATCCTCTATTATTTGTCTGGAAACAGAAAAATGTATGTGTCACAGAAAGCGTGAATTTATTCTTCTCACGTCCCAGCCGGCAAGCGCTGTGTGACGTCTTTTTTAAGCGACGGCGCTTTGCAGGGAGGGCTGTATTGTGGGTAATGTAGTTCTCGTCTCCTCCTGGGACTACCAGTTATTAACAAACGGAGACGTCATCTCCCGGTACTGGAACGCGGTTTGACGACATTTGTGGGCGACACAACTTCTCGGCTCCTCCGTTGCTGTGCGCTGTTTAGGCAGCTACGAATTAGCAAATAAGAAGGTATTGTTGATCTTTTAACGCCTTTATACCCCACCGTTCTGCTAGTAGAGTTCGCTCCTGTGGTCATAACGGCAGTGCGTGTTGAGGGTTATTTAACTCGTCGTGTGTGATTCGTGAATTCGTGGACAGCGAGTTCGCTTCCAGCTCCGATCTGCGGGTCGTTTTCAGGCATCACCATGGTGATGAAGACCTCGTTGGAGGAGGATGATGCAGGGTGGGGACTCAGTGTGCCGGACAAGGTGAAGAGCAATGCCAACTGGGTGGACATCACACAGGACTTTAAAGGGGCCTGCCGAGGTGTGTGTGACTGTGTGTGTCTGTGTGTGTGTACACACATGCACGTGTACTCTCTTATTCCCACGCTGATCTCTTTCAGAGCTGAAACTGGGAGAGCTGCTGCATGATAAACTGTGAGTAGAGTTGTGTACAAGCTCAGTAACACTTTATTCCAGTTTGGAATCCAATATAAATCCCTGCGTGCGTGTGTGTGTGTGTGTAGATTCGGTTTATTTGAGGCCATGTCTGCTATTGAGATGATGGACCCCAAGATGGACGCTGGGATGATCGGTAACCAGGTCAACAGGAAGGTGCTGAACTTTGAACAGGCGGTGAAGGTACGAAGCGGGCCTGTACGGGCGGGCGAGTAGTCGGGTGGTGTGACGGCCGGATGATGGGACACCTGCTTGTGTTCTGCAGGACGGAGCGATCCGTGTGCAGGACCTGTCTCTGCCAGAACTGATCGGGATCATGGACACCTGCTTCTGTTGTGTGGTGAGAGACGATCTGCAGCCCAGATGCTCCTCTGAAGGGCGAAGTTGAATTTTTCTCTCCGTCTCGATGTCTGCAGATCACCTGGCTGGAGGGTCACTCTCTGGCCCAGACGGTGTTTACGTGTCTGTATGTCCACAACCCCGACCTGATCCTGGATCCGGTGCTCAAAGCCTTTGCTCTGGGTGTCCTGAAAGTGTGTGACATCGCCCGTGAGAAGGTCAACAAAGCTGCTGTGTTTGAGGAGGTGAGGCACTGTCCTTCATAGCAGAAGGCTTCAGAGATTGATGTGTCGATCGTGGAAATATATATCTAGGCAGATGTCAACAAAATAGCATGGGGAACACAGAGCACAGTACCACATTATTTTAACACCAGCACTAGTGTTATCAGAGCATCAGCATATTGAAGCACGTTTCCCATTCTTGCCGGTTCGAATCCCGACCCGCCAAGGTACCACTTAGGTGCAACTGAGCAAAGTACGGTCCCCACACACTGCTCCCCGGGCGCCTGTCATGGTGATGGTTAAATGCAGAGTATCACAAATGACAATCACTTCACTTTATCACTTCTCAGTCTTTTATTTGTGATCATAGTGTGTGTGTGTGTGTGTGTGTGTGTGTGTGTATTACACCAGGTTCTTGCAGGCTCCCTCTACCCTCTCTGTATCACTCCTTCCCAACGTTTCTTACTTTCTTTTTTTATTGGAGATGTTCCTTGTGTGCAGAAGGGTCAACCGTCAAAGCCCATTGAGACGTACTGTATGTGATTATGGGCTATATAAGAAATAAATGTTGTTGTTCCTGCTGTTCTTCTCATACCTTCATATCTACTGTGCAAGTGTGTAGGCCGAATGGCTGGAGGAGCACGTCTAGTTTTATTAATGGTGACCAAGGGACCGAGAATAGACGAGCAGAAAGCCTGAAAGCTGTATTAATGCTAAATGAAATAAAACTTAATAGACGGGGTGCCGTGTTTTACAGGAGGACTTCCAGGCCATGACCTATGGCTTCAAAATGGCCAACAATGTGACAGACCTTCGAGTGACAGGTACACGCTATATATAGATATCTTTAATGTATATATAGCACAGCGGGGCCTACAGTCTCTTTTTGGTGTGTGTGTCTTTAATTACAGGGATGCTGAAGGACGTTGAGGATGAATTGCAGAGGCGAGTGAAGGTAAAGCTGCCCCTCTGAATGAAATGAACATTTGTTTTAATTGTGTGTTGTGTGAACGTGTGTTCACGACCGTCTCCTCCCGTCCAGAGCACGCGCAGTCGGCAGGGGGAGCACAGGGAGCCGGAGGTGGAGCAGGAGGTGACCTCGACTCTACTCTCCTCAACCCTGTCTGTGTGTGTGTGTGTGTGTGTGTGTGTGTGTGTGTGTGAGTGAGCGAGAGAGACCGGTTTCAGATCCAAATACCCCTCGGCTAAACTTCTTCTCCACCAAGGAGAACAACATCTGAGCCATTTCATGTCTTCTTCATGCATCATCTACAAACAAGGACGTTTCTAAATGAGTCTGAACTGTCAAGCTGTAGTATGTGTGTGTGTGTGTGTGTGTGTGTGTGTGTGTGTGTCAGGCAATATTCATTGTGTGCATGTGTTTCTCTGTGCAGCATCAGCAATGTCTGGCTGTGTTCAGCAGAGTGAAGTTCACACGACTTCTCCTGACCGCTCTCATATGCTTTACCAAGAAAGAGGTGAGACACTTGCACACTTTTACACGCCCGCGCACACTTATACACACTCACGAACGCTCACGCACTTAGACACACTCACAAATGATCAGCTTTATGAAAAGTAGTCACCCCTACTATTGAGATTTGAACTGTTATTATTAAATGTCAAGATCTGCAGTGAAGTTAGATCACTGTCATAATACAGAGACAAACTTTACCACCTGTCAGTGGGTCAGGGTGTGTGTGTGTGTGTGTGTGTGTGTGTGTGTGTATGAGAGAGATAGACTTGTGTTGTTCATCTGTAATTTCATTTTAGATGAGTGCTGTGAGTGAAGCGCAGAAACTTATGAGTCAAGCAGCAGATCTTCTACCTGCCATCCACTCGACCATTCACCACGGCAACCAGCCCAATAACGACACCAGTAAAGGAGGTAATACACACACAACCATTCACCATGGCAACCAGCCCGATAATACACACACAACCGTTCACCACGGCAACCAGCCCAATAACGACACCAGTAAAGGAGGTAATACACACACAACCATTCACCATGACAACCAGCCCGATAATACACACACAACCGTTCACCACGGCAACTAGCCCAATAACGACACCAGTAAAGGAGGTAATACACACACAACCGTTCACCACGGCAACCAGCCCGATAATTCACACACAACCGTTCACCACGGCAACCAGCCCAATAACGACACCATTAAAGGAGGTAATACACACACAACCGTTCACCACGGCAACCAGCCCGATAATTCACACACAACCGTTCACCACGGCAACCAGCCCAATAACGACACCATTAAAGGTGGTAATACACACACAACCATTCACCATGGCAACCAGCCCGATAATACACACACAACCGTTCACCACGGCAACCAGCCCAATAACGACACCAGTAAAGGAGGTAATACACACACAACCATTCACCACGACAACCAGCCCGATAATACACACACAACCGTTCACCACGGCAACTAGCCCAATAACGACACCAGTAAAGGAGGTAATACACACACAACCGTTCACCACGGCAACCAGCCCGATAATTCACACACAACCGTTCACCACGGCAACCAGCCCAATAACGACACCATTAAAGGAGGTAATACACACACAACCGTTCACCACGGCAACCAGCCCGATAATTCACACACAACCGTTCACCACGGCAACCAGCCCAATAACGACACCAGTAAAGGAGGTAATACACACACAACCGTTCACCATGGCAACCAGCCCGATAACAACACCAGTAAAGGAGGTAATACACACACAACCATTCACCACGACAACCAGCCCGATAATACACACACAACCGTTCACCACGGCAACTAGCCCAATAACGACACCAGTAAAGGAGGTAATACACACACAACCGTTCACCACGGCAACCAGCCCGATAATTCACACACAACCGTTCACCACGGCAACCAGCCCAATAACGACACCATTAAAGGAGGTAATACACACACAACCGTTCACCACGGCAACCAGCCCGATAATTCACACACAACCGTTCACCACGGCAACCAGCCCAATAACGACACCAGTAAAGGAGGTAATACACACACAACCGTTCACCATGGCAACCAGCCCGATAACAACACCAGTAAAGGAGGTAATACACACACAACCATTCACCATGGCAACCAGCCCGATAATACACACAGAACCGTTCACCACGGCAACCAGCCCAATAACGACACCAGTAAAGGAGGTAATACGCATACAACCATTCATTATTGCAACCAGCCCAATAATACACACAACCGTTCACCACGGCAACCAGCCCGATAATACACACACAACTGTTCACTGCGGCAACCAGCCCAATAATGAGACCAGTAAAGCAGGTAATACACACACAACCGTTCACCACGCGCAACCAGCCCGATAACGACACCAGTAAAGGAGGTAATACGCACACAACAGTTCACCATGGCAACCGGCCCGATAATACACACACAACCGTTCACCATGGCGACCGGCCTGATAATCCAGACACAACTGTTCACCATGGCGACCGGCCCGAAAATGCCACAGGTAGGACAGGATTGTCAGTGTATGCTCATTTGTGTGCAGATCATCCAATCATGATGGGCTTTGAACCGCTGGTGAACCAGAGGCTCCTCCCTCCCACCTTCCCACGATATGCTAAGATCATGAAGAGAGAGGAAATGGTGGAGTACTTTAGTAAACTCATCCAACGCATCAAAACCGTGTCTGACATCATCAACACCACCAACCTGCATGGCATCCTGGTAAACGCACACACACACACACCCACACACCATCTCACCTGTCAGAATTCAGCTCAGACAGGCCCTCTGAGATCAGAAGACCAGGATGGTCTCATGCTGCTCTGCTCATTTCCAGGACTTCTTCTGTGAGTTCAGTGAGCAGTCGCCCTGCGTGCTCTCCAGGTCCCTTCTGCAGGTGAGTTCCAGCCTGGTCCAGCACTGCGTCTCGCTTTCAGACAGTCATATCTAATCATGATTTTCTGACTGGTCTGAAATATGTGCGTGTGTTCCAGACAACGTTTCTGATTGATAATAAGAAGGTGTTTGGGACCCACCTCATGCAGGACCTGATTAAAGATGCACTTCGGTCTTTTGTCAGCCCACCAGTCCTTTCCTCCAAGTGAGTGAGTGTGTGTGTGTGTGTGTGTTTCTCTTGGATATCTTCACCAACATACGTTTTATTATGGAAGCAACATTTGCTCATACATGCTGGTTCTGCTGGAGCTGAGAGCTTTCAGAAGGTTTCATTTTCAGACTGCAGGTTCTGTGGTTGACCTTCCACGATTTACTGAGACTCGTTCCTGTGTGTGTCTGTGATGCAGGTGCAGTTTATATAACAACCACCAAGCCAAAGACTACATCGACTCCTTCCTCTCACACTGTTCTCGGGTACGTTCTCTTCGTGTGTGTGTGTGTGTGTGTGTGTGTGTGTGTGTGAGCGTGAGCGGTATTCTGACCTCTGTGGTCTTGTGCAGCCGTTTTGCAGTCTGGTCCAGATTCATGGTCACAATCGGGCGCGACAGAGAGACAAACTGGGACACATCCTGGAGGAGTTTGCCACGCTGCAGGATGAGGTGTGTGTGGGAGTCAGTGGCGCTTGGCTGGTTGGGTGTGTCAGTGTTGGGTGTGTGTCAGTGGTGAGTTTGTCGCCCCCTGCAGGCAGAGAAGGTGGACGCAGCACTGCACAGCCTGCTGATGAAGGCGGAGCCGGGCCGCCAGCACCTGGCCTGCCTGGGAACCTGGGTCCTGTACCACAGTCTGCGCATCATGGTCCTGTACCTGCTGAGCGGCTTCGAGCTCGAGCTCTACAGCACCCACGAGTACTACTACATCTACTGGTCAGTGTGTGTGAGGCGCGTCTCGCGCGACTATCTCCAGTGCCTTTATGATGAGGTGTGAGGTGAACGTGTGTGTAGGTATCTCTCAGAGTTCCTGTACGCCTGGCTCATGTCCACTCTGAGCCGGGCTGACAGCTCCCAGATGGTGGAGGAGAGAATCCTGGAGGAGCAGCAGAAAGGGCGGAGTAACAAGAAAAGCAAAAAGAAGAAGAAAGGTGAGCACTCCAGAAAAACAGAAAGATTTTTGATATATTGCTCAAAAAATAAAACATAAAGGGAACGCAAAAATAAGACATCCAAGATCTGAATTAAGGAAATATTATTGTGTTCTGTACATAGTTGAATGTTGCTGACAACAAATTAAGAGATGGAGATCAAATTGATCAACCCATGGAGGTCTGAACAACAGACTACAGTCTGATCCAAATTAAAACAAGATGTGCTCAGTTGGATTCAGTTCTGGGGAACGGGCGGGTCAGTCTGTAGCATCAATGATGGAACTGCTGACACACTCCAGCCACATGAGGAACCCAGGGCCAACCGCACCAGCATATGGTCTCACAAGGGGTCTGAGGATCTCATCTCGGTACCTAATGGCAGTCAGGCTGCTTCTGGCGGGCACGTGGAGGGCTGTGAGGCCCCCCAAAGAAGTGCCACCCCACACATTACTGACCCATCTTGGTGTTGGGCTGTAAGCACGTCGGGCCCTCATACCACCCTCATGGAGTCTGTTTCTGACCGTTAGAGCAGACTCGTACACATTTGTGGCCTGCTGGAGGTCATTTTGGGGGTCATTATTATTGGGTCTTCAGTCTTGCTAAATGCTTGTAATGTCCACCTGTTGTCCATTTGCACAGCAGCATGTGAAATTGTCCAGAAGCTGGACTGACTTGGAGTTACATTATGGTGTTCCCTTTATTTTTTTGAGCTGTGTGCGTGTGTTAAATAGAAAAAAATGAAACTTTACACATATCCTGTAATATTGTATTAAAAACCCACAATTCAGTTCTGCGGTGTATGACGCCACTCACTTGTCTCTGAAAAAGTTTTACATCTTATAATAAGTTTCAGTCTAAAGGACTGAGGCTTAAGATTCACTTTTCAGTCTTCAGTGCGAATGACTTTTCAGTTGGTCAATATGTTAATATGTAAATGATGTTTTAATTTACAGTAATATTTTACTGTATAAACATTAAATTATGTTAATGTGAACTCTGTGGGGCTTGTGGAGCCATTTTGAAGAATCCAATAGAAGAAACTTATTTCGTATTTGTAGTATGAGGAGAAAGTGGAGTCATTTTGATGAATCTGTTTTTGCCTTCATGGCGGATTCGTTCACTATCGTCATCATCGTCAGCCGCTTGATTAACATGAGTAGATGATAAGAAAGTGTTCAGGACTGTTGGAAACCGTCTTCGTTGTCCAACTTAATGTGGTGAAGGGAAGACAAGAGTCGGAAATGCTGCCATCACAGAAAAAGAGACTCAAACTTTTTATTTATTACATAACCTCACGTGGGTTATTTCATAGTCCTGCGTCTTCACTTTCATTCTATAATGTAAAACATGCAAAATCCATAAATTAGGGGCGTCCAGACTTTTGACTGGTTGTGTAGATCCATATTGGACGGGGATTTTCATCTGCCAGGTTCTACTCTGTACTAGGAGGTGTGTGATTGACGTGTTCCCATGATGCCCTCTGTTCCACAGTTCGCCCGCTGGGTAAAGAGATCACCATGAGTCAGGCCTACCAGAACATGTGCGCCGGAATGTACAAGGTACGCACGCGTCGTAAGCCCTTCATACAAAACACCCCGCTGTGGTGGCTTCTGATTGGTCGGAGTGTCTCTCGCCCAGACGATGATCGCTCTGGACATGGACGGGAAGGTGCGGAAGCCGCAGTTCGAGTTGGACAGTGAGCAGGTTCGTTACGAGCATCGCTTCGCCCCCTTCAACAGCGTGGTCACGCCCCCACCCGTCCATTACATCCAGTTTAAGGTAAGAGGCCCCGCCCACAGCCCCAACCACCAAGTAGTATGGTGGAGGATATCGATAAATTACGGCGACAGAAAACTAGCGCAGACAATTATTTATCGCAATACGCAACAAGACAACAGCCAGCCAGTAGATGGATCGTTCTTCTTATTGGTTCGTTCTTATACATTTCTCAAAACATCAAGAAGACTGTGGTAGTCGTGTGTGTGCTTATCCGTTCGTCATGTCTCAATATTAATTGTGGTATCTGTTCTTCAGCATGTACGGTTAATTAAAATGCAATCGATGCTCGTTTTAAGATTTATGTTCACTCCCCAGCTAAGGGCAGCACCAGGACACACTCTTCCATACAACAATGATCAATTCATAATACATTTTAATAACTTCGGCGTTCGAATGAGTGTTCAAAATACAGGGTGGGCCATTGTGAAATTGTGAAATTACCAATAAATATGATGTCACATGACCCTCAAGATGGCCGACTTCAACATGGCCACTATGGTCACCACCCATCTTGAAAATTTTGCCCCCTCACATATACTAATGTGCCACAAACAGGACGTTAATATCACCAACCGTTCCCATTTTATTAAGGTGGATCCATATAAATGGCCCGCCCTGTATAACTGGGCCTGCTGGTCTTCTTGTGGTTCTTCCCATACTTCCCAAACCTTGGTGCTTTTCCCACTGGTGTGCGACCTTGTAACTGTGTGAAAGGTCGGACTACGACGTGGTTCACAAATATACGACAGTAGAAGCCATGATGGGTCTGATGAACCCCGCTTTACTCGGTGTGTGTAGGAGATGTCGGACCTGAAGAAGTACAGCCCTCCTCCCCAGTCAGCTGACCTGTACCTGGCCGCCAGTAAACATTTCCAACAGGCCAGACTCATCCTGGAAAACGTCCCCAACCCTGATGCAGAGGTCGGTGACCTTTAACCTTTACACCCGAAAGCACGCGCGCGCACCCCTGCTGAGCCGCGCCCTGTTTGCACCGCAGGTGAACCGCATCTTGAAGGTTGCCAAACCCAACATTGTGGTGATGAAGCTGCTCGCGGGGGGACATAAAAAAGAGACGAAGGTACGAATGCGAGGCGGGCGGCGTGCTGCAGAAAGGCATCATGGGAATCCTCACCCTGCGTTCTGTGTTGCAGGTGCTGCCTGAGTTTGATTTCTCTGCCCACAAGTACTTCCCCATAGTGAAGATCCTGTGACTCCCTTACACACACACACACACACACACACACACACACTTGTTATTTATGTGCATTTTATTTCATGTTTGAGTGTGTTTGTTTGATTCACACGTCACAATAAAAAAAAAAAAAACACATTGTCAGGATCGTCCGGCCATTCCAGCTGAGGTTCGAGAGGTCTCTCTCTCTCTCTCTCTCTCTCTCTCTCTCTCACTCACTACAGCAAAAGCAACGTTTGCAGAAACTTTATATTTACATTTGTGGCATTCGGCCGACGCCCTGATCCTCCATGTTGCCATTGTCAGTTCTGGTTCAATACGACTCGAACCACGAATACAATCGTTTTAATTCACCCTGACGCCGCGAAGAGTCTCGGATTACGGTACCTTCTCACCCCCAGTCAGGTACAGACTCGCGGAATACGGTATCTTCACGGCGGAGCTCCGGATGAAACTACGTTCGTAAGAGAGAGCAGGAAATCGCGATAATGAACGGGAAGAAGAGTTGCCGCCTGGCAGCTGGAACCTCTGGAAGTCGTATTTGGTGGCGGAGATGCCCTGGTCGTGATGGTGTGCTGGGGTTGTGACCCGGCCTTCGAAATGAGTCGGTTTTCTACGTCTCGATGTGTGATGGCGTGCTGGAATATGCGCACACAGCAAAGATATGAAAGGAGCTGCTTCAGGACGATTGTTCTTGAGTGGCCCAGCCAGAGATCGGATTTGATTTAACGTTTTAAAATGTCCTTCAGATGGCCATGAAGCCCGTGGCATCGTATTCAAAAAGACTTGAGGCTGTAATTGCTGCCAAAGGTGAATCGACAAAGTACTGAGCGACGGCCGTGAATACTTATACACGTCATTTATCCATTTTTTAATTTAATAAATTTGACAAAACCTCAAGTAAACTTTTTACACGTTGTCATGGAGTTTTGTGCGTAGAATTCTGAGAAATCAGGTTTAAAATAACTAAAATGTGTAAAAGGTGATGCGCTGTATGTTTCTCTTGTTAACGTTATTTAGTCCGAATGCTGAATAAACCGGACTGGAAGAGACACCACCGGGACTGGGAAAAAGCGCCATAAAGTGTTATTGGATCAGAATATGGCAGGTTAATTTGCATGTGCCCGCCCACCGGGATGAACTGGTTATATTTTTGGTGTTTCTCAATTTATAAATACATTTCATTCACGAGCTTATTCCTTGATTTTGAAGAAATAATATTTTTTGATTTGTATTTTCCTTTTTTTAACATTTTAATCATTACCATAATGGCTTTGTTCATCAATGCCAATGGAGTCCGGATAGGGGAATTTCCAGGGGCCCGCCCCCCCCACTCCAGCTAAGAACCGGGTCGTGTTGGTGGTTGAAATGATCCTCGTGTAAATTCCATCAGGCCTTGTGGGTAATGTGTTCCCAAGGAAGAATTCCCATTTCTTTAACCAGTATTCCGGAGCGAGAGCGGAGTGTTTAATAAAAAAAAAGGTTGTGTGGGCTCCCTTATTATTTCTAATATTATTAACTTCTCTTTCTTGTATAATTGTGCTTCAGATAAAGAGCTTTGTTAACCAGAATGTTAGTTAAACTTTTACAAGCCAATATTGCCCATATGGACACCGATTTAACCTGTAAAATGCCACTGCGAAGCGGGCGGCCTGCTGCAGAAAGGCATGATGGGAATTCATACCCTACTTACATTTACATTTTACAAACTTTTACATTTGCAGCATTTACCAGACGTCCCTGATCCAGAGCGACTTACAACATGCTTCCATGTCACCATGGATGAAGTGGTCAGTTCTGGTTCACCAGGACCCCCAACTATGAATACAATCTTTTTATTCACTCTGTTCTAGTTTCTATACAGAAGTCAGACAAGAAGAAGGTTACAAGTTCATCTAAATCTTCTCTAAAGAGGAAGGTGTTGAGCTGCCGTGTGAAGGTGCTCAGTGACTGAGCTGTTCTGACCTCGAGGGGAAGTTCATGTTTGGCTTTGTAGGCCAGCATCAGTATTTTGAACCTGATGTGTGCAGCTACTGGGAGCCGGTGGAGGGAACGTACCTACTTTCCCCCCCACACACACACACACACACACACACACACGCACGCTCTCATTATTCATGTCCATTTTATTTCATGTTTGAGAAATCACACGTCACAATAAAAAATGCACAGTGTCATTGTCTGGTGTCACATTCCTTCTATTAACCCTTAATTAATCGACTAGAGGATCATTCCGTCTGAGGTTCGAGAGGTCTCTATCTCATACACACACACACACACACACACACACACACTACAGCAAAATCAACGTTTGTGGAAAGAAATTGAAATGTGCTGATATAAATAAGTTAGAAAATGGCCACCGCGACCGCCCTCCGTCTCGTCCGCCGCTGTGGGCGGAGTCAGTCCCGGGCCAGCGCCGCCTGTTTCTCAGCCTCCTCCTCCGGCTCGTTCTCCTCCTTGTAGGCGGCCATCTCGTCGTCGAGGTCCAGCACGCCGTCTTCATCATGGAACAGAGAAGACAGCAGGTGGAGATAAGCAGGGCGACCAGGAGCATCCTGCACCGAGACTCACGCCTTCCTCACACTCAGTGTGTGTGTGTGTGTGTGTGTGTGTGTGTACCCGTGTTCTCTGTATCTTGTTGCTCCTCATTGTATTCCACATCTCCATCAGCAATCAAAGCCTCTTCTGCAGGTAAACAGAGATCGATTACACCAATCCTCTGTGTGTGTGTGTGTGTGTGTGTGTGTGTGTAACGTGTTTAAAATGCTCCTTTCTCCCTCTGTTACATCCTGCAGGTCATGTGATGTCACCTGATTTCTCTTGCAAATGAAGGAACAAAAGCCCCGCCCACATGAATACCAGTCTCACACAGATAGAACTTAAAGTTACAAAGTTATTAAGCAATCAACTGTTCGGAATGTATTTTATTTGTATTTTATATACTGCGTGTGTGTGCGTGTGTGTGTGTGTGTGTGTGTGTTTCTCCAACCTTCAGTCAGCGGAATCTTTACTTTCACCATCTCGTTCCCTGTTGCTTTATCCTGATTGGCTACAGGCTTCGTTGCTTTGTCCTGCTTCTGACCAATGATGCTCAAGACTCCACCCACTTCCTCCTCCTTCACATCAATCACGTTTTTCTGATTGGTCTCTGGGATCTTGCTGGTTGCTGGAGGATCTTCAGCAGCAGAACAAGGAAGAGAAATAAGATCGTCTGGTGTGTGTGTGTGTGTATGTTTGTGAGAGTGTGTTTGTGTGTGTGTTTGTGAGAGTGTGTGTTTGTGTGTGTGTGTTTGTGAGCATGTGAGTGTGTGTGTGTGTTTGTGAGCATGTGAGTGTGTGTGTGTGTTTGTGAGCATATGAGTGTGTGTGTGTTTGTGAGCATGTTTGTGAGAGTGTGTGTGTGTGTGTGTGAGAGTGTGTGTGTGTTTGTGTGTGTGAGAGTGTTTGTGTGTGTGAGAGTGTTTGTGTGTGTGAGAGTGTGTGTGTGTGAGAGTGTGTGTGTGTGAGAGTGTGTGTGTGTGAGAGTGTGTGTGTGTGTGTTTGTGAGAGTGTGTGTGTGTGTGTTTGTGAGAGTGTGTGTGGTGTGTGTGTTTGTGAGAGTGTGTGTGTGTGTGTGTTTTGTGAGAGTGTGTGTGTGTGTTTGTGAGAGTGTGTTTGTGTGTGTGTTTGTGAGAGTGTGTGTTTGTGTGTGTGTGTTTGTGAGCATGTGAGTGTGTGTGTTTGTGAGCATGTGAGTGTGAGTGTGTGTTTGTGAGCATATGAGTGTGTGTGTGTTTGTGAGCATGTTTGTGAGAGTGTGTGTGTGTGTGTGTTTGTGAGAGTGTGTGTGTGTGTTTGTGTGTGTGTGAGAGTGTGTGTGTGTTTGTGTGTGTGTGTGTGTGTGTGTGTGTGTGTGTGTGAGAGTGTGTGTGTGTGTGTGTGTGTGAGAGTGTGTGTGTGTTTGTGAGAGTGTGTGTGTGTGTGTGTGTGTCTGTGTGTGTGTGTACCTTGGTCTACAAAGATGTGGTTGGTCTGCAGCTCTGCAGATTGAGGGCTTTGTTTGCTGGGTTCCCCACCAGTGGATCTGGTTGGCTGCTCTGGTTTTGAGTGGGTGGGGCTCCCATGGTCACTGCTGTTTTTCTGTCCAATCACCTGCCAGGAAACAGAAAGTCATTTTAGCCGCTGGACCCAGGTGGAGGTGTGACGTCCTCAGAGCTTCCACCTGAAGCACGGTTCTACATCTACACACTAGTTCCTCCCAGCATGCAGCTCTTCCTCTACCGTCATGGCATTACAGACGAGAGCAGTGAACACACAGCGGTGTGTGTGTGTGTGTGTGTGTGTGTGTGTGTGTGTATCACCTCAGCGCTGCTGATCTTCCTCTTCTGTGTTTCCTTACGAGCTGCAGCCAGTTTCTCATCACACTCGTCCTTCTGGGCCAGAAGCTGGGTGTTGCACTGTGTCCTACACACACACACACACACACACACACAGCCCACCTTGTTAATACAGACGTTCCTTTGTTGGTGTGCGTGTGTGTGTGAGTCTTACATGTCGTAGGTGAGTTTCTGGTTCAGGGTGTTGACGCTGCTCTGACAGGAGTCCAGTTCCTTCTGAACTTTCCCAACATCCTCCATCAGCCGTCTCAGCTCGTCTACCGGGGAAAACACGCAGCTGGCCAATCACAGACGAGGGGCGGGGCGTGTGTGTGTGTGTGTGTGTGTGTGTGTGTGTGTGATGCTTCTTACTCTTCATGTCCAGTACTGTTTTGGCGCAGGATGACACATTGAGCTGGAGAACAGCCTGAAACAGACACACACACACACGCGCTTCTCCATTATACATACAGCGCACAACCCCAAATCTGCAGCTCCTCCCACCACCTATCTGTGTGTGTGTGTGTGTGTGTGTGTGTGTACCTCTCGCCTCCTCTGCTGCTCCTCCAGTTCTCTGATTTGGTGGTTCTGTCGCTTCACCTCCTCCTCCACCTCCCCCTTCTTCTGCTCCACCTCCTCTCTCTCCGCCCCCACCCTGCGTACGCGCACCTCCATCTCGTACAGCTGCGCCTACCGGGAAAGTAGAGAGGACGAAGATTTCTTTTATTTCCAGGACTGTGTACAGTGACACGCGCGTGAGAAATATGAACATTTCATGATGGAAATATTTACAGTACCGGCCTGGGGTTTGGAGACACCTTCTCATTCAACGTGTGTTCTTTATCTTCATATTTTCTCACTGAAGGCATCAAAACTATGAATGAACACATGTGGAGTTCTGTACTTAACAAAAAGTGGAGACCTGACCTCCACAGTCACCGGACCTGAACCCAGTCCAGATGGTTTGGGGTGAGCTGGACCAACAAGTGCTAAACACCTCTGGTGTTGAACTCCTTCAAGACTGTTGGAGAAGCATTTCAGGTGACGACCTCTTGAAGCTCATCGAGAGAATGCCAAGAGTGTGCAAAGCAGTAACCAGAGCAAAGAAACTAGAATATAAAACATGTTTTAACTTATTTCACCTTTTTTTGTTAAGTACAGAACTCCACATGTGTTCATTCATAGTTTTGATGCCTTCAGTGAGAATCTACCAACGTAAATGGTCATGAAGATAAAGAAAACACGTTGAATGAGAAGGTGTCCAGACGTTTGGTCTGTACTGTATGCAAAACCTTCTAATAACAACAAAGCGTGTCGTTTTCTTACTGAGATTCTCTGGGGAGGAGATATCTGTTGTCAGGGCGGAGGCCGCCTTAACTATACAGCGCTCTGTGTGTGTGTGTGTGTGTGTGTGTCTGTCTGAGGTGGAAAAAGTCCAAAGTCGACACACCACCAGGTGGTTAAACATTTAAAACATCAGTTTTCTGGAATTTCCATTCCACATTTTCATAAAATTATACATTTGTTAAGTTCAGCTTATGATCTATGTGATTTTACACCTAAAAGAGGATTACTAACATAATTATGAATGCTTCAATCATGGATTAATATTAGGGGTGTAATGATACCCAAAACTCATGAGACGAGATACGTTATTGTGTCCACAAGACGAGTCTTTAATAATAGTTTCAAGAAAGCTTCAAAGATTAAATGTATGCAACAAAAAGGGCTTTTATTTCACACTTTTTCTTTTTCTGATTTCTTTCATTCTTTAGACTTTAGAACAGGGCTGCAACTATGTATTTTTCATAAAGATACAAGACATTCAAACTGAACTTCCCCAAAATTGAACATAAATAAAAATGGATTTACAGCTACATTATCAGCTCCCAGTCTGCAGTTCAACATTTACCATGTACCGCTGTGATCGTGAGGCGAAGCCATGCCCACCACAACAGGCTAGTAACCGCAACAATAAATACTGTGAAGTTTTAATATCGCAAGATCTTGTCGTACGAGTTGCACCCCTAATTCATATAAATTATCGAATTTTTATTATGATTGCCTCCTGAGAGCCTAATGTAAAAACCCTCACGTTTTGATGAATTCTAGGATACGACCTTGTCACCATGAGAGCAGTGATTCTCACCTGCAGCTCTGCAATGCGCGAGTTGGACACCCAGTAGTTGAACCCCAAAACCAGGATGAAGGAGGTCAACGCGGCGATGAGCAGCGTGGGGACCCGCCCCCCTCGTCGCCCGTTTCCCATCACTGCCATGGAAGTGGAAAAAAAGCATCAGAACAAGTAAAAAAAAAAAAGAAATAAAAATAAAACTCACCATCCATCCATTAACTTGACTAACCAACCAACAGCAGCAACCATACAGCAGCCAGCAAACCAACCACACCGGCATAAACATAACTAAATAACCAACCACACCAGCATAAACTCAACCAACTAACCAACCAACATACAGCAGCCAACAAACCAAGCACAACCAGCATAAACTCAACCAACTAACCAACCAACCAACCAACATACAGCAGCCAACAAACCAAGCACAACCAGCATAAACTCAACCAACCAACCACACCGGCATAAACATAACTAAATAACCAACCACACCAGCATAAACTCAACCAACTAACCAACCAACCAACATACAGCAGCCAACAAACCAACCACACCAGCATAAACTCAACTAACCAACCAACATACAGCAGCCAGCAAACCAACCACACCAGCATAAACTCAACCAACTAACTAACCAACCAACCAACCAACATACAGCAGCCAGCAAATCAAGCACACCAGCATAAACTCAACCAACCAACCAACCACACCAGCATAAACATAACTAAATAACCAACCACACCAGCATAAACTCAACCAACTAACCAACCAACCAACCAACCAACATACAGCAGCCAACAAACCAAGCACAACCAGCATAAACTCAACCAACCAACCACACCAACATAAACATAACTAAATAACCAACCACACCAGCATAAACTCAACCAACTAACCAACCAACCAACATACAGCAGCCAACAAACCAACCACACCAGCATAAACTCAACTAACCAACCAACATACAGCAGCCAGCAAACCAACCACACCAGCATAAACTCAACCAACTAACTAACCAACCAACCAACCAACCAACATACAGCAGCCAGCAAATCAAGCACACCAGCATAAACTCAACCAACCAACCAACCACACCAGCATAAACATAACTAAATAACCAACCACACCAGCATAAACTCAACCAACTAACCAACCAACCAACCAACATACAGCAGCCAGCAAACCAACCACACCAGCATAAACTCAACCAACCAACCACACCGGCATAAACATAACTAAATAACCAACCACACCAGCATAAACTCAACCAACTAACCAACCAACCAACATACAGCAGCCAACAAACCAAGCACAACCAGCATAAACTCAACCAACCAACCACACGGCATAAACATAACTAAATAACCAACCACACCAGCATAAACTCAACCAACTAACCAACCAACCAACCAACATACAGCAGCCAGCAAATCAAGCACACCAGCATAAACTCAACCAACCAACCAACCAACCAACCACACCAGCATAAACATAACTAAATAACCAACCACACCAGCATAAACTCAACCAACTAACCAACCAACCAACATACAGCAGCCAGCAAACCAACCACACCAGCATAAACTCAACCAACCAACCACACCGGCATAAACATAACTAAATAACCAACCACACCAGCATAAACTCAACCAACTAACCAACCAACCAACATACAGCAGCCAACAAACCAAGCACAACCAGCATAAACTCAACCAACCAACCACACGGCATAAACATAACTAAATAACCAACCACACCAGCATAAACTCAACCAACTAACCAACCAACCAACCAACCAACCAACATACAACAGCCAGCAAACCAAGCACACCAGCATAAACTCAACCAACCAACCACACCGGCATAAACATAACTAAATAACCAACCACACCAGCGTAAACTCAACCAACTAACCAACCAACCAACCAACCAACCAACATACAGCAGCCAGCAAACCAACCACACCAGTAATCTGTATTTTCTGTTTATAATATTTAGATTGTACATATATGTGTGTATAAATGAACATTCATACAATATTTATATTTTATATATTATAAATAGTATAAACATATTATACAATATTTACAAATAACACTTATATACACCTGTTAAAATGTATCTTATATTTATAGATATAAATCCATATTACGTATTCATATTGTAGATTGTATATTATATTTGCTCTGAATATTGTATCCTTACACGTTTTTGGTGTTTTTTTACACGGTACTTGAGAGACACCTTCTACCGGAGTCAAATTCCTTGTATGTGCTGCACATACTTGGCCAATAAACACTATTCTGACAAACTCAACTAACCAACCACACCAGCGTAAACTCAACCAACTAACTAACCAGCCAACATACAGTAGCATAACCAAAAACTACCCAGAGATGCTGAATGAAACCCAAACCCGCATCAGAAAGACCACAATGAACCCAGATAAAGCAGGTAGACCGTAACACAACCATTCATCACCAACCCAACAACAGAACACACAAGTTCGGTAAAGACCCGCAGTGACGATTAATGACAGGAACACCACAGACCAACAAAGATCCAACACACACACGCGGTATAAAAACGGCGCCAGTAAAACAGCATGAACCGAACCGAACCGCGTCTCCGGCTGGGTCCTGATGCAGGGTCCTGCTCCGCTGTCAGGCGATGAAGACTCCGGAGTCCTCCTCACTTCCCCATCACTTCCGGCGCCCGCCGGATGGGGGCGTTACGGGCGGGTTGCCAGGTCCGCTTATTCTCAGCAGCTTCAGTTTTTCAGTTTCAGACACGATAAGATGATCCTTCATTATTCCCAAAAGTAGCCAATTGACATTTTTTTAAAAGATAAATTTACAAATATTCAAAGTTCACGCTGGACAGAGTGTACATAGTATACACATTGTGGACAAAGCAGACAGACAGTAGTGTGAAGATGTGTAATGAAGGAGTTGTGCGTAGTGCAGAGCTGCATGTGGATGGTAACGTCGTCGTTTCCATCCACATGCATTAAAAGCGAATTAAAAGCGTCTCATGGCGCCTTCTTAGTCTGTCACTCTGTCTGCAGATGGGTTGTGTTCGACTGCTCCGGTCTCCCAGGACACCTTCTTCCATGGTACAGTTCAGATGATCACCACCTTTCTATTGTGACCAAGGTCTCCAGCAGTTTGTGCTGTAGGACCTGGCCAGAGGTTCTCGTGGACGCCCATGACCCTGTCCCCTGACCCTCCTGTGTCCACAAACACAGGTGACCCGGTGAAGATGCCAGGGCCCCCTCACCTACTGAAGAATACGCTCTTCAACAGACAACGTTAATCAACTTTCCCACTTTTATTCTTCAGCAAAACTGCAAATTCCACCATGGAAGACTTCCAACAAATATAATAACAATATAAAAGCAACAATGGAATGGACCAGAGCCTAAACCCCCACTACAGCTGCAAATGTCCTAAACCATCTTCTGTTTTACGTATTTAGAACGATGTGATGTGGAGAGCTTCCACGTAACCCCTGGAGGACGCGCTACTCCTGGAGCTGCTGCCGTGGGAACCGCTGCCATGGGAACCAGCGTGTCTGCGGCTCTTCAGGGACGACGGGGAGGAGGGTTCCTCCTCCGGAGCAGCAGGAGAGGAGGTGGGCCCGGGCTGGGCCTCTGTGTGTGGTGACCCCACGCCCGGAGATGCGGAACCGGCGGCTTCCTGCAGAGACTCGGACCGGAGGTCCAGGGAAATTTCCTCCCGGGCGGCCTGCGGCGACGAGGGGCGCGGCCGCCCCAAAACAGCCAGGTCCGCCTGCTGGATGCCGGCCATGGACGCCAGCTGGCCCAGTCTGGAAAACGACAGGAGAAGCGGAATCTGCTTTACTGCGTCTCCACGGACACACACGGGGGCATGAAGACACGAGTCATCCTCATCACGACGAAGACGTACCCGGCCTCACACAGCAGGTTCAGGAAGGAGTGGAACTTGGAGAAGGAACCTTCTACACTGTCCAGAAGCGCATCGTCCAGGAGGACAGACGCGCCTGGAGAACGCGCAGCCTCTGATAGAGAAGCATTCTGGCTTCTCAGACGGGCATTCTCCAACTCCAGCTGAGCACGCACACACACACACAGACACACACACACAGACACGCGCACACACAGACACACGCACACACACACACACACACACACACAGACACGCGCACACAGACACGCGCACACACAGACACGCGCACACACAGACACACGCACACACACCCACGCACACACACCCACGCACACCTCACTAAAATGATCGTACAAAGATGTGAAGTGTTTATTGAAATGCAGGAGTGCCCATTGTATGTGTGTGTGTGTGTGTGTGTGCGCACCTCCACCAGTCGAGAGTTGGCTTGCATCCGGGCGTTCCTCTCCTCCGTCAGCCTGAGTTGACACTCCTCCAGCGCCACCTGCAGGCAGAGACAGGACCTGCATGATCTCAGCTCCGTGTGCGGCCGGCGGCCGAGCCCGCGCTTCTCGGTACCTTTAGGCGGCCGTACCGACCGCTGCTGATCTTCTCCTCGCCCCTCTGGTCCACCTCCTCCAACTCCTCCTCCTCCTCAGATTCTAGGGCGACTTTGACTGAGGCCGCACCCTGTAAACAGACCACCAGCCCACACCTGAACGGAACCGCATCCAGAACGTTCAAGACCGAGACCAAAACCAGACTAGGGCTGTAAAGTGTCATTACTCATCAATGGTAATTAATGTTATCATATTATCATATTGTCCATATGTCTCGTTTAAAACCTCACACATCTGTCATAGCTGCAAGGCCTGATGGGAAATAATATTCTCACCAGGTCCTGTCCTACAGCTAACATTACGTCTCTTCCCAGAGGCCTCGGGGAAGCTATAAATGTGGCGATGTCCAAGACTGTGGTTTCTAATGAATGTAAAATACCTTATTACATGTATTACTATTCTATAGACTTTGACTTACCGTATAGCACCGAACACAATGTCCATAGACAGATGCGATATAAACTGTAATAAACGACTGTAATAAACAAACACCAGATAGGTCCACAAATACACAATTTAACCATTTATATTCTTAACCGCATATTTATCATCCATGTATTGTATTGTGGCGAGCACGACAGAGAGAGAGAATGATCTGGTCTTTTCTTTCTTCACCTTTCGGCCATTGAGAACAGTGTACTGGTGAGCGAATCGTCTACAACCTCCCCAAAATAAGTGAAATGTGTAACGTGTACGTTTGGATGTTACTGAGTTACCTGGAGGTCGTGGCGAGTGCGTGCAGAGGTCGCCGCGCTGGGGAAACAGAGCAGGTTTCATCAGTAAACAATGCGGCCTGTAACCATCTCTCTCTGTGTGTGTGTGTGTGTGTGTGTGTGTGTGTTACTTCTGTAGTCCTGCTCGTGCTGCAGTGCGCCATGGGACAGATCCAGAGGCCTTTTTGCTCATTAATGATGTTCGGTGTGATGCTGAAACAAATTACAATATTACTGTATGTACCGCACACACACACACACACACACAAGTAGGACTGTTCGCTACCTCGTCTGGTGTTTCTCACTGGGTTTCCAGAAGTTGGAGGTTTAATCCAGAGATACTGAATGAAACGCACATTTTTATAAGGAGTAATAAATAGCAAATGTAGTTAAATAATAATTTGACAAACAAATTAAATACACATGTGACGTCCTTATTGGAGTAAAGGAGCTTCCACTGAGTTATAAAATACAACCCCACCACATACTCACACACACACACACACACACACAGCAGCCAGTCATATTTACCTGTGTGTCACTGCTGTTAACTGTGTTCATGAGAACGCGAGTGATGATGTCCTTCACTAAGCTGTTATCTGTGAGTACACACACACACACACACACACACACTTCACTTATTATCACCATCATGAGCCTGTCATCACTATAACAGAAGTTAGGGCCAGACAGACAGACAGACAGACACACACACACACACACACACACACACACACACACACTCACTCACCTACTAGTGGGTTGTTTCTGACGTCCAGGACACACAGGCAGCGGTTCGACTGGACGGCCTGTAGCAGTGCTGTCCCCCCAACATTGGACAGACCACACCGCTGCAGGTCCACAGCTGTAACACACACACACACACACACACACACGGGCCAACAGCGTGACACTAGTTTCTGTGTTCAGCATGTTTCGTGCTCACGTCCTCGTGCTGACCTTTGACCCACAGATCCTCGGCAAGTTCTCTTGCGATGGCAGCAGCCCCCTCGTCCCCGATCAAGATATTGCCATTGAGTGTGAGGCGCCTGAGCCCCGCCATCACTTCAAACTCCGCCTTCCTGTAGCGCAGAGACTCCGCCCATGCCGCACTGTGTCGACACACGGCCTGATGCTGCAGAGGAAGATCTCACAAATCTCATGTACAAATACAAGTATAAAAAGTGTGTGTGTGTGTGAGTAAATGAGTGAGTGTGTGTGTGTGTAGTGTGTGTGTATGAACCTTGATGATGTTGGCCAGGTGTTCTGCTCCCTGCCAGGTGATGTTGCAGTAGCTGAAGTCCAGAGTTTTAATGGAGGACGAAAACTTCACACCCTGACAAATAACTGCACACATGCACACACACACACACACACACACACACACATTTCTAAATATTACAGCAAACAGGCTGATTCAATAATCCATAATAATTCATTCATCTTCTACATGAATATCCCTCTACAACAAAGGTTCCAGTGAATTAAAAAGACTGAAAACACTGAAGATCAGACTGCATACACTGAATATGACGTGAACTTCCACCCATTTATTAATAATAACTAAGGTATACGTTATCTTGATCAGCATAATCGACATTTGTGTTTTATGTGACGATTTATGAATCGATTTATGTGGCTGCACTCACCCTCCAGACCGCGGTCAGCGATGGGGCAGCGGGCCAGGGAGAGATGTTCCAGAGCAGCGCTCTTCATCAGACCCTACGGTCAAATACAAAGTGCACGGGTTGGGGGGGGGGCTACACGATCCTCCAAATGAAAGTAACATTAATACGAGTTCCCCGAGCCCGTCTACGGTCCTGTAGTAGAAATGGCAGTCGGTGTAAAGGGTGTTTCGGCAGCTCAGAAGGTCGGATCTGGAATTTGATCCCCTTATGACGTCATAAGGGGAAAAGTTACCTCCTGTTTCCCATGCTTTTTCTGCCCGTCCCCTAAAACCGACCGTCATGGCCTCCAAACGTGTGCAGCGTTGCAGTCGCTCAGTGTTTGGATGTAAAAATGAGGACAAATCTATTTTTTAGTTCCGTCACGCGAGACTCTGGAGAGCCGGCGGGTTCATTTTATTCTTTCTGGAAAAAACGTCGACACGACTTCCTGTCTGCGCCAAACATTGTGGTTGGTGGACGGTGTGGATGACGACATTTACGTGAATGTCCCCTCGACTTCTACAGACCGCTCTCCTCCTGGCCCCGCCCTCTCTCCTCCTCATTAGCATGTAAAGCTACAGACGGTAAAATAGTGCATCCTGGGAAGTCTCACTGTGGGACTGGATCACAGTGGCTGGAATTCTGCACCGGGAGGCTTCAGATACAGAATTAGGGGACCAACAAGACTTCAAAATCTGATCCTATAATCAACGAGATTATGAAATAAACGAGAGTATTAAAATACCGACCTTGGTGAGCGCCGTGAGGTCGGCCTCTCGGAGGGACAGTCCACTCAGCTCCAGCGTCCTCAGGCTGCCAGACACGGCGAGACACCGGCGTACAGCCCGGCACAGCGCCAGCGCCACGCCCCTGGTGTGCAGAGCCGGAGTCTTCCTCCTCACCGACCACCTGCCCACAACTCACACACCACGACGCGCCACGGTCACATGACCCCCACATGGCCGCCACCCTGAATTCTGTGTGTGAAGAACTCACCTGGCCCCGCCGCGGCCGACAGGTGGGCGCTCCTGATGGCCACACCCTGCAGCTGGGTGTTGATGGACAGCGCGTCCAGGATGGCCGGCCAGTCGGACTGCTGCACGCGGTCCGCGTTCAGGTCCAGCTCGCCCCGGCCCACGCGCACCTGGACCGCCGGCACGGGGGTGGAGCCCTGCGCGGCGCACACGTAGTCATAGTAACCCTGGAAGTCCCACGCCCCCCTCCGCCGAACCTGGCCTGGCTGCTGCATCCTGCGCCTGGAACACAGGGTCAAAGGTCAAGGGTCAAACTGGTCCTAATCGGGCAAATCCTCTTCTGCTTTTCATTTGGATCGAACCACCCAACTCCATCCACAGTGTGGGTTCACTTTAGAACAATAATAATGCAGAATATTCAACATTTTACCTGTCGGCCGCTATTACTGCTTTATTCGCTCGGTGAAGACGTGCTAACGCGCTAACGTGCTAACGCGCCGACTCCTCGTCCATTTTATCCCCCCGGCGCCGCCTCCGTGTCCCGCTGTCCCCGTGTTGTCAGCCCGCGGCCGCCGTTCGAACCGCGGTCTGTTTCCCGCACGGTGATTGGGTAGAAAGCTGAACAACGTGCGCTCTGATTGGCTGAGGTACGCAGCTACGCGCGCTCTCATTGGCTATCGGCTGGATGGACTATTTATCATCATCAAAAACAGAAATAGCGTTCACAATGAGAACAAATAAGTAACATTAATAACGAAATGTGTAAATAGTTGTAATAACCAGCCAGCCACGACATTATGACTGGGACGTTCCTGGAACCCAGGCTCATTAATGGCCATCCTGTACATTTACATTTACAGTATTTACCAGACGCCCTTATCCAGAGCGACTTACAGTCAGTAGTGACAGGGACAGTCCCCCCCTGGAGACACTCAGGGTTAAGCGTCTTGCTCAGGGACACGATGGTAGTAAGTGGGGTTTGAACCTGGGTCTTCTGGTTCATAGGCGAGTGTGTTACCCGCTAGGCTACTACCACCACGGAGAACCTGGGACCGCCTTCTTCTCAGTTTCGGTGTTTGTGGAATTGCGCTGGTTCTGATGGAACCTGGGACCGCGTTCCTCTCGGTTTTGGTGTTTGTGGAATTGCGCTGGTTCTGATGGAACCTGGGCCTGTCTTCCTCGGCCTAGAGATGCTTCCTCTGGGTCTCTGTACAGCGGCCATGCAAACATTTCCCAAATCATTTCGATAACCACACCGCCAGGTTGTGGCCAGAAGCTGTGGGGCCGTGTTCTAGAGGGACCAGGGATTTAACCAAATCTGAGAAGCGAGTAACTGAAATGACATACCGAGCATCTAGTAAATATTCACTTTTTACACACTTAATCCAAAATGGAATTCATTTGTTTCCACTCAGAGTTCTACACTCAACACTCAACAATATTATAAATTAAAAAAACAGAGATCACATGTATAGCAAGTCATTTTGAATATGATGCCACAAGCTTTGCCCACCGATCCTTGGCCAGTTTGGCCCGTTCCTCTCTGCAGAACCTCTCAAGCTCCAGCAGGTTGGATGGGAAGCGTCGGTGAGACGTTTTAAGATCCCCAGTCTGAGTTCAAGAGCGCTCTGGAGCAGCTTTTCATCCAGGATGTCTCTGTACATTGCTTAAGTCATCTTTCCCACTATCCTGACTTATCTGCCAGTTCCTGCAGCTGAAAAACATCGCACAGCATGATGCTGCCACCACCAAGCTTCACTGTAGGGATGGTATTGGCCTGGTGATGAGCGGCGCCTGGTTTCCTTCAAACCAAAGACCAGGGGATTTTGTTTCTCATGGTCTGACAGTCCTCCAGGTGACCATGTGCCTTTTACTCTACCATACAGGCCTGATTGGTGGACTGCTGCAGAGATGGTTGTCCTTCTAGAAGGTCCTCCTCTGTCCATCGGGTTCTTGGTCACCTCCCTTACTAAGGCCCTTCTTCACTGAACGCTCAGTTTAGGTGGCCAGCCAGCTCTACAAACAGTCCTGGTGGATTTGAACTTCTTCCACATAGAGCTGATGGAGGCCACTGTGCTCATTGGGACATTCAAAGCAGCTGAAATTGTCCTGTAACCTTCACCTAGATTTGTGTCTTGAGACAATTCCTTTGACTTCATGCTTGGTTTTTGCTCTGACGTGAACGGTCAACCGTGGGACCGTATATAGACGGTGTGTCCCTCTCCAAATTGTATAATCCAGTAACTTTTCTCTCATGAAATAAACCTGTAATGTAACATTCAAGTGAAAGTGACGTGATTGTCATTGTGAGACACTGCAGCACAGCACACGGTGACACTGTGAAACGTGTCCTCTGTATTTAACCGTCACCCTTGGTGACAGTGGGCACCATGACAGGCGCCCGGGGAGCAGCGTGTGGGGACGGGACCTTCATCAAGGGGACCTCGGTGGGACCACTAGGCCACCACTGTGTAAGATGTAACCATTTTTCTCCGTTTTTTTTTCATTAAATCCTTGTCCCCACGTCCCCAATAGGTGTAGATAGACTGTCAATAAAACATTGTTCGGGACGCAGAGTAGGGGAATGAGGACACACACCATCAATTCAGAAACACAGGGGGGTTTAATAAAATAAAACACACACACACGAGACATGAACACATGAAACACGGCGAAAACGACAAAAGACAGAACAAGGCTGGGACACGGCAGGGACAACCCACTAGTAGGTCAGGAAGACGTGGGACCAGAGCAGTAAGATTTCGGGGTAGGACTGGGCTTGGCCATACATTTCCATACAGATTACGCTGCTATTACAAGTGTGTGTGTGTGTGTGAGAGATGGGCGTTTTGAATGTCCCCATGTCACTGGAGTGTTCAGATTCGGGCCTGATTTAAAAAAATGGAAATAAGAGTCTGCCATCTTCATTGCCCCGTGCTCTTTCCAGCAAAACCCAGTTTCCCTTGGAAAGCAGGTTGCAAATGATCCTCAAGCTGCTTTGAATGCTGCCCAGAGTAAGAAAAAAGTCCCTGTGTCCCTGCAACCTGCACGTCTTTGTGGTTTGAGGAAGACGAACTGTTCATCGTCTTTATGACGATTATTTTAAGTTTTTGATTTAGTAATGTGTTGGTTATGCAGTATTACGTTGGTTTCCCAGTATCTGGGAAGATAGCGGGTAACACACTCGCCTGTGAACCAGAAGACCCAGGTTCAAACCCCACTTACTACCATCGTGTCCCTGAGCAGGACACTTAACCCTGAGTGTCTCCAGGGGGGGACTGTGCAGTAAATGTAAATATTCTTCTAGAAGAGTATTTCTGAGGTCAGACACTGATGTGGGATGAGAACACCCGGCCTGCGTCTCGGTCTTCTGTCGGGTTCCGGCCAAGTTCCTTCACATTAAGCACCTTATCCGGGTCTTACTATAGTGGACAGTCATGTTGGAACCAGAGCAGGAAGTCCCCACACTGTCCCCACAAAGCTGGACTCAAATTTTACACTCGGCACCAGTAGAGTTCTCCTGTCTTCCACCAAACCAGGACACGTCCATAAGACAGACGGACAGAGACGCATGACTCCACAGTGCTCTAGTTCCTTTTCATGATGTAATGCTTGGATGCAACTTGTCAGACATGGATCTCCACGCACTCTTCAGTTTGTATAATATTTAGTAGTGAGGAAATTTCACTAACGTTTCGTAATTAGAGCAGTTCTCACTGTTCAATCACGAGACCCCACACTGTAGCTTTATTGTGTATGATTTTGTATGAGTGTTTATAATTTTGTGTGTGTGTGAGTGTATGTGTGTATAAGTGAGTGTGTGATGTGTGTATAAGTGTGTGTATATAAGTGAGTGTATGTGTGTATAAGTGAGTGTGTGTATG
>NW_021629711.1:0-149753 GCF_900700375.1 Denticeps clupeoides | reverse complement strand
ATATTTTATCTTACAGATAAAAACTCAAACATTCAAAAGTCACAGCAAGAACCAGACATGAATCTTACAGTACATGGGTGATTCACTGAACAAAAACATGCATCATTATGAAGCTATGCTAATCAAAGCTCGTTCTTTCACAAGCCACTTCCCTCAGATTGACAAAGTTCTGTGCATGCAGAATGAAACGTCTCGACATTGAAGAAAGAAAGTCCAGTTGCCATGACTCAACTTTCAGACGTCATTCTTTCATGCTAGTCACGAGTTCCCCGCTAGCAGCTTAGCTCCGTAGCAATAAGCAACAGACAGTAATCACAAGGCACTTAGAATTCTAAGTGTCTCGAAAATGCACAACTTTACAATAAAACACTTATGTTGCAAGGGTGAACGGACTCAAGCCATAACAGACGAAAATGGGAAAATAGTTAAATAACCTCGAGAACACAAAGCTTCCCTCCCCCTCAGCCTCAGCAAGAATGAAGCATCGGTTCGCAATTGCCCAGGTACTATCAATCACACCCAGGCTCAACAAGTAGCTCACAGATATGCAGCAAATAAACCCCTTTCCATGACACCTGTTAACACACTCCCTTTTAAATAATATGTATACCTAGGTCTTCTGCAACACTATATTGCACTATGTTTAGAATATTAATCTTCATAAAATACAACAGATTTATGTATACTGTTTTAATTCAACCTGCTGGTTGTCTTGTTACATCATGATATTGTCATATATTGCTTTGTTCTTATGGTCAACTAACAAAGGTTCTTAAATGCAGCTTGCTGATTGGCTCATTATGTCATGACATTGTATATATTCATTTTGTTCTTATTGGTCAATAACAAAAATTGTAAAATGCTGGTTGGATGTTTATGCGATGACATCATCATACATGTCTCTATTTAAAGCCAACTTTACAAGAGGCCTCAGAACGATTCTTTAGGAGTGCTGTTTACAGCTATTGGAAAGACTGAAATGCATCCAGACAGACAAGCCAGGCCAGTGAAGGCCGCCCCCCATGGGAACATCACTCAGCACAATGGTAGCACCTCCACACACCTCCCAGAACATGGGAAAGCACACCAGTGCAACCAGTGTGGTAAAAGGTTTCTTACAATGCCCTCACTTAACATCCACATCAGAGCCCACACCGGGGAGAAGCCGTATCGCTGCACCGGATGTGGGAGGGGCTTTTCACAAAGCGCAAATCTTAAAAGACACCAGCTTAACCACCGGTCAACAGCCACATAAGTGTGAGATTTTGGGTAAACTATTTTCACAAAGCTCTAATCTCAAGACCCTCAAATCCACAGTGGAGAGAAGTCCCACAAGTGCAACATGTGTGGAAAGAGCTTTACACATAAAACTACTCTGCAAAATCACGAGAGGCTGCATACTGGCAAAAAGCCATACCAGTGTGCTGAATGCGATAAGACATTTGCACACCAATCCAGCCTGAAAATGCACGAGAAAAGACACAGAGAAAAAAAGAAGCTGCACATGAAGATCCACGCTTCAGAGCAGCCATCGAGCTCCATGGAGCATCAGGAGAGCTGTTCAGTAGATTCAGAGATAGAGTTCCACATGAATTTATACGCGCAATTCTTCGCTGAACAGGACCAAGAGCAGCAGTGTCATAAACAGAATCAAGAAAACATACCACCACCCGCGTACCACAACAAAGACGATTTCCAGACTCTGGTGAACATACCACCATCACCACTACCACTGCTCTACAACGAAGATGCCTTGCACCAGCCGCAGTGGGATTTCCAGGATCTGGTGAACATACCACCATCACCACTTCCACTGCTCTACAACGAAGATGCCTTGCACCAGCCGCAGTGGGATTTACAGGATCTGGTGAACATACCACCATCACCACTTCCACTGCTCTACAAAGAAGATGCCTTGCACCAGCCGCAGTGGGATTTAAAGGATCTGGTGAACATACCACCACCGGACCAGAACGAAGATTCCCTACAGCAGCTACAAGGGGATTTACAGGATCTGGTGAACATGTTACCACCATCTCCTTCGATGCCCTACGACGAAGATGCCTATTTCTGGTGACGAGCAAATCTGAAGCGATCCAGCAGATGGCGCCACCATCAGATGGCGCAACCATCAGATATAAAACTCATTCAAAAGAAAATGTTGAAATGACTGTAAATAAATCAAGTTTGAATATAAGTGACCTTTTGTTTTCATTATTATTTTTTATGTGCAGTTGTGGTTTAAGCACGTGTGATTTCAGTCCTCTTGATTTCTCCATGAAAATGACCATTAACAGATGTCCAGGGCTCCTTGCTGACATCTTTTACTCTGCATAGTTCTTATGAAATCTTATGAAATTGCTAAGGGTCACATGTTGAAAAGAGGAATTAATGAAATAACCTCGCAGACACGATGATTATACCTCGTCAGCATCAGGAAGAATTTATTTTGTTATTTTAAAGGTTGCACATTTAAAGACACATTTTAAACAACACACCTTGCAGATAAGTATACTGTATACACAAAGATATAAAACACTGTAAATTCAATACATACATTAGTAGAAACTGCACATATTGGCTTCTCATTAACTCGATAACAGCTTACTGCATATTGAAAGCATGAAGGGGAAGAGCATAATCATCATTGAATTAATACATTTTGTGGAATGGGTAAAATTGTAAGAAGTTCAGAGTAGAGGAAAAAACAAGAAGAGTGGAATCATTGCTAATTAGTTGATTTTGTGAAATAGAGGAAACTCAAAAATGTTAAGGGATGAGAAAAAAAGGATGAAGAGGAAGAGTAGAATCATTGTAAAATTAGTTAATTTTGTTAAATTGACCAAATTGAAGTTTTATTTACATATTATTAACACAAAGCATCTCAAGGAATTTAATAACATTAGGAGTATGTTGAAAAAAAAAAATGCATTCTAACATCAAATAAACAAAAACCTGGTAGTGGTAGTAGCCATCGGTTGTAGTAGCCTAGTGGGTAACACACTCATATATGAACCAGAAGACCCAGGTTCAAATCCCACTTACTACCATTATTTCCCTGAGCAAGACACTTAATCCTAAATTGCTCCAGTGGGACTGTCCTTGTAACTACTGAGTGTAAGTTGCTCTGGATAAGGGCATCTGATAAATGCTGTAAATGTAAATGTAAAAAAAAAGTAAGAAAAAGGATGAAAAAGAGGCAAAGAAAATAAGTTATTCTGTGGAATGGGTAAAATTAAAAAAGTTACAAGAGCAGAAAAAAGTGCAATCTTTGTTAAATTAATTAATTTCATGCAATTTGTGAAATTGTAACATTTTAAGAAATGAGAAGAAGAAAGCATGAAGTGAGGTGAAAGTGAACACAGGCGCCGGGGACCAGTGTGTGGGGACGGTGCTTTGCTCTGTGGCACCTCAGTGGCACCTTGGGGGATCGGGATTCAAATCGGCAACCTTCTGATTACGGGGCTGCTTCCTTAACCGCTAGGCCACCGCTGCCCCTAATAAAGAGAAAGAGTGAAATCACTGTTTAAAAAGGAAATCATAATTTGCATATTAATAACATAATGTGTCACAAGAAATTTGGTGACATTTGGAGCACGTCAAAAAAAAAAAGCAGGCTAACATTGAATACACAAAATTTGGTAACGATTCAATCATGGAGAAATTTTTACATTAGTTAATGCTAGCATGCTAACATAAAAAATGCTAACATGACATGGCCATGATAAATCACATAAAATTTGGCGAAGTTTCGAGCATGTTGAAAAAAATTGCATGTTCATGCTAACATGCTTACATCAACAATGCAAACAGGGCAGGGCCATGATGTGTCACATAAAATCTGGGGACGTTTCGAGCATGTTGAAAAAAATTGCATGTTCATGCTAACATGCTTTCATCAACAATGCTAACAGGGCAGGGCCCATGATGTGTCACATAAAATTTGGTGATGTTTAGGGTGGTAGTAGCCTACTGGTTAACACACTCGCCTATAAACCAGAAGATCCAGGTTCAAATCCCACTTACTACCATTGTGTCCCTGAGCAAGACACTTAACCTTGCTCCAGTGGGGACTGTCCCTGTAACTGCTAATTGTAAGTCGCTCTGGATAAGGGCATCTGATAAATGCTGTAAATGTAATGTAATGTAAATGTTTAAAGCGTGTTAAAAAAATTACCATGTTAGCATGTTAATGCTAGCATGTTAACATCAACAATGCTCATGAATTGTTGCCACAATGTGTCATAAAATAAGGTGATATTTGAACCATGTTGAAAATATTAGCATGTAAATACTAGCATGTTAACAAAAATGCTAACAGGGCATGGCCATCATGTATCACATAAAATTTCAAGCATGTTGAAATAATAGCATGTTCATGTTAGCATGCTACTTTCAAAAATAACAGGTAACAGGTTCTGATGGATCTCAAGAAAGTTAGTGACAATTGGAAAATTTGCATGTTAATATGCTAATGTTAACATGATAACATAAAAATGCTAACAAAGAGTGGCCACAATGAGTCACATAAAATATGGTGATGCTTTAAACATTTTTTAAATATTAGCAAGTTAACATGTTAATGCTTGTGAAATCATTGTTAAAGAGTGAAATAATAATTTGTATATTATTAACATAATGAGTCTCAAGGAATTTGGAGCATGTCAAAATATTATCATGCTAACATGAAATATGCTAACATTCTAATATCAATAACGATAACAGGGCATGTCCATGATGCATTTCAAAAAAATTTGGTGACATTCGAAGCCTTTTAAAACATTTGCATGTTAATATATAATAACATGCTAACATCAAATGTGCATGATATGCATGATAATGCTAAATTGATCATGTTAGTATGTTAATGCTAGCATACTAACATAAAAAAAAAATTACAATTTATGTTACGTTTCAAGCATGTTTAAAAATTAACATGTTGTCATGCTGGTGCTAGTATGCTAACAAAAAATATGCTAATAAGGTATTGTCACAATACCTCACATAAGATTTGGTGACGTTTTGACCAAGTTGAAAAATTTATATTTAAATGATAGCATGCTAACATAAAAAATGCTAACAGGGCATGGCCAGTTTGTGTCTCATAAAATTTGGTAACGTTTCAAGCATGCTAAAAAAAAATACATTCTAGCATTCAGCCTTCTCATGGACAATAAACTAAACCGGTCAAAGTACTAGAACAGGATGTACCGCCTACAAAGGCTAAGATAATTCAGAGTCTGCAGCACTATGTTGAACTATGTTTAGAATAACATTGTATATATTATTTTAGTTATTATCGGTCAACTAAAAAAAGTTCTAAAATGCTGCTTACTGATTGGCTCATTACGTCATGACATTGTTATATAATACTTTTGTTCTTTTTTGACAATAACAAAGATTCTTAAATACAGCTTGTTGATTGGCCTGTAACACCATAGCATGACACTATATGATACTTTTGTTCTTATTGGTCACCAAAAAAAGATTCTTAAATAAAGCTTGCAGACGGATATAAAATTCATTAAATAAAAAATGTTGAAATAACTGTAAATTAATTAACCCCTTTCCATGACACCCGTTAACACACTCCCTTTTAAATAATATGTATACCTAGGTCTTCTGCAACACTATATTGCACTATGTTTAGAATATTACTCTTCATGAAATACAACAGATTTATGTATACTGTTTTTAATTCAACAGCATGACATTGTGTATATTAGTTTTGTTCTTATTGGTCAATATCAAAGGTTCAAAAATGCAGCTTGCTGATTGGATGTTTATACAATGACATCATCATACATGTCTCTATTTAAGAAGCCAACTTTACAAGAGGCCTCAGAACCGATTCTTCAGGAGTACTGTTCACATCTATTGGAAAGACTGAAATGCATCCAGACAAACAAGCCGGGCCAGAGAAGGCCGCCCCCCATGGGAACATCACTCAGAACAATGACTCAGCACACCAGTGCAACCAGTGTGGCAAGAGGTTTCTTACAATGACCTCACTTAAAGTCCACATCAGAACCCACACCATGGAGAAACCGTATCGCTGCCCCGAATGTGGCAGGGGTTTTTCACAAAGCGCAAATCTTAAAAAACACCAGCAACAACACAAAATATATATTATACCACCATCACCACCGCCATATGACGAAGATACCTATATCTGGTGACCAGAGCAAATCTGAAGCAATCCAGCCTCCAGACACCTCCATCGGCTCTAAAATACATTAAACAGAAAATGTTGAAATACCTGTAAATAAATTAAGTTTGAATATAAGTGACCTTTTGTTTTTATTATTATTTTTTATATACAGTTGTGGTTTAAGCACGCTTGATTTCAGTTCTTGAAATCTTATGAAATTGCTTAAGGCCACATGTTAAAAAGAGGAATTAATGAAATAACCTCGCTGACACAATGTTTATACATCGTCAGGATCAGGAACAATATATTTTATTATTTTAAAGGTTGCACATATGAAGGCGAGTTTTAATACACCCTGCTTCCAATGACACATAAGTATATACACAAAGATATAAAACACTGTAAATTCACTACACATTTGCAGAAACATACATCTGTACATACAGGGAGTATTTTGTCCACATCATCCTCTTCATGCATGTTATCTTACTCCAAGCTGTATAGGCTCGAAAGCCTACTACCAATTAAGCATATTAGGTGATGTGCATCTCTGTAATGAGAAGGGGTGTGGTCTAATGACATCAACACCCTTTATCAGTGTGTGCATAATTATTAGGCAACTTCCTTTCCTTTGGCAAAATGGGTCAAAAGAAGGACTTGACAGGCTCAGAAAAGTAAAAAATAATGAGATATCTTGCAGAGGGATGCAGCACTCTTAAAATCGAACAATCAAGCGTTTCATTCAAAATAGTCATCAGGGTCGCAAGAAGCATGTGGAAAAAAACAAAGTGCAAAATAACTGCCTATGAACTGTGAAAAGTCAAGCGTGCAGCTGCCAAGATGCCACTTGCCACCAGTTTGGCCATATTTCAGAGCTGCAACATCACTGGAGTGCTCAAAAGCACAAGGTGTGCAATACTCAGAGACATGGCCAAGGTAAGAAAGGCTGAAAGACGACCACCACTGAACCACCGCTGACCACCAAGACACACAAGCTGAAACGTCAAGACTGGGCCAAGAAATATCTCAAGACTGATTTTTCTAAGGTTTTATGGACCGATGAAATGAGAGTGAGTCTTGATGGGCCACATGGATGGGCCCGTGGCTGGATTGGTAAAGGGCAGAGAGCTCCAGTCCGACTCAGACGCCAGCAAGGTGGAGGTGGAGTACTGGTTTGGGCTGGTATCATCAAAGATGAGCTTGTGGGGCCTTTTCGGGTTGAGGATGGACTCAAGCTCAACTCCCAGTCCTACTGCCAGTTTCTGGAAGACACCTTCTTCAAGCAGTGGTACAGGAAGAAGTCTGCATCCTTCAAGAAAAACATGATTTTCATGCAGGACAATGCTCCATCACACGCGTCCAAGTACTCCACAGCGTGGCTGGCAAGAAAGGGTATAGAAGAAGAAAAACTAATGACATGGCCTCCTTGTTCACCTGATCTGAACCCCATTGAGAACCTGTGGTCCATCATCAAATGTGAGATTTACAAGGAGGGAAAACTACGGTGGCCCTGAAGTGCAAATCACAACGACAAAAGAAGAATCACAACGACAAATTGAGAATCACAATTACATTAAGAAACCGGAAAGGGTAGGTACCAGTCAGCAACGGGAGACATCACTGATTGGACGACAGTCTTTCGTCTTTGGAACCGGCGTCCTCTGCCTGTAGCGCATTTCGTTTGAACGGCGGAATGTTTTGTTCTGACTGTGGGAAAAAGTTGGTGGAGGAGTCACCGAACTTTTGCAGCGGCTGTGGCAAAAGGCTTTATGATGCATCTAGCATCGGAGACACTTCACTCCCATCGAGTAAGTTAATAAGCATGATAAAAGGTTTGTTTGGTTATTAGCCTAGCATTAGCTGTTTCCAGACCATAGCAGACCAGAGGGCTGTTCCAAGCGAACTCGGAAAATCGAGGCTCATTTGAAAATGCACACCGCTGTCAACATGACTGCTCAAGACCTTTCTAGTAGTGAAGGTTTGGGGGCAGTTCTAGTGTTAAACAAACCTCACAGCTAGGGTGCCACGAACCAGGCTTGTCCATATAGTGAATAAGCTGAACGACTGCAGTTAGCTTGTTCCTTTATTGAGCCGTGATTTTCAGAGTGAGCCTGGCTTTTGGGATTAGTTTTTTAAGTGCACTGCAACAGCATTCCAGTGTGCTGACCCCACTCATATGCTTCTCTGCCAAGGCCCTGACTGCTTCAGAACTGGAGAGCATGTTCAGACCAGATCTCAGCCCAGCAGGAAGCAACAGGCGGCATAAGGAGGTCCTAACACTTGGCTTTTGGGCAGATTATCTCCTTGATTCTGAAGGCTTGAATGGATACCTTTTTGTTTATAGTTTTATGAAAGGAGAGGTAAGGAAATTAATTTTAATGTACTACAGTGTTTACTTTCTTCTTTCAGAGAAGGCAACAGCAGTGTCTGGAAGATTTGATGATGTTTGCCACAGGGCTGACGGCAGTTCCACCGGCAGGAATGACACCACCACCACCATGCATCCAGTTTTTAAGTGATTCGCCTTTTCCAGTTGCAAACACCTGTGCAAATACTCTGAAGCTTCCCATCTGTGACTCATACAGCATCTGTAAGGCCAACATGGACTTTGGAATTCAAAATGCTCCAGAATTTGGATGTTCTTAAATCACCAAGGTCATGTTACAGTCACTATGTTACCCTGTGAAGTTCAGCTGCCCTTGGCACATTACTTAACACATTCATGTGAGAAAGCAACTTCCATCTTGTTAAACACTTGTTTTATTCTGAATATTGTGTATGTTGGAAAAGTAACAAATGCTGGACACTATTTATAAATGGTTTTATTAAAGAAAATTTAAAATGTTTCCTTGTGGTTAAATGTTAATATTTAAATCCATACCAGGTGCTGTATATTATGAACAATACTATATTCAATTTAGCAAGATGGAAAGGAACCACTACATACATTAAAAACTGAAGGAAAAACAGAAGGGCTGGAGCACTCCATTGAGTCCAAAGGTTCTATTAGGTGCAAAAAAGGAAAGGCACTAAAGTGTCAACACAGTGTGTGTCTTCGTCAGAGTAACTCTGACCCTTCTGTTTTTCATTATGGCTGTCCATCAGCTGTAGAGCAACTCGAGTGGATGACGTGCAGTGCCTTATTACACATTCAAAACTGAAGTTCAGTTAGTTGGTGTCTAAAACCCAGCTATGTCCTTCAGGGTTAAATACAGTTCTGTGGCTGATTCCCAGTCTTGTGGCTGCTGCAGTGTAGAGCCTGTTGTAAATATTCCTCAATGTTTGGATCACCACACAATCCAACCGGTAGCCTCTCCTCAGGAAATGCATCCAGTTCCCTCTCCTCAACAGCAAATCCACAGTCTCTTGAACCATATCTGCAAAATGAAAATAGAACAGTGAAGGATTTTTTTGCTGACAATATGGAACTATGTAAATCAACGCATGCAGTGACAGGTTATAAACTGCTCTATCATACTTGTGTAAAATTATGAATATATATTAACCAACTTAAGCAATAAGATAACAATTTGCATTTAGTTTAATGCAAAAGCTTAATTCATTTTGTTAAGAACTCAAATACCTGTGAGGCAAGAGACAGAGTTCGTTTGGAATCCTCCCTGGACACGATGCAAGTCTGCTTGGCCGGATCCTGTATTTGTTCCAGAGGTCTTTGCATTCATCCAGGTCTGTCTGTAGAACCCTGCTGAAGCAGAATCTCAGCAAGCATTGGTGTTCGTGGCTTCCATTGAAGTTTCCAGAGTCTCTTAGGTCTCCAAACAAGTCCATCCAAAACTGAGACCTGGGTATATAATTAGTAATATTTAAGTATCAATTTAGCTTTGTTCTTGGTCATTTTATAATGTTTGAAAAAAAATATCCCGTGTTACATTTTGGTCTAATTTAAAACATGCCACAAATGGATTCAAACAAGTAATGCATATTAGTTTTCCATAAATATTGTAGCGACCCAGCAGTAATGTTATTGTTAAAATGTTGTCTTTCACTCTGCTCTGTGTTGGTTGTGAGGAGTGGAGAGAGTTTGGTCTGAGTTGCGGTGTGTTTTTTTTTTTTTTCACGAAGCAAACTAATCCCAAAAGCCAGGCTCACTCTGAAAATCACGGCTCAATAAAGGAACAAGCTAACCTGCAGTCATTCAGCTTATTCACTATGCAATATGCTTGTGGACAAGCCTGGTTCGTGGCACCCTAGCTGTGAGGTTAGTTTAACACTAGAACTGCCCCCAAACCTTCACTACTAGAAAGGTCTTGAGCAGTCATTTTGACAGCGGTGTGCATTTTCAAATGAGCCTCGATTTTCCGAGTTCGCTTCGTGGAACAGCCCTCTGGTCTGCTATGGTCTGGAAACAGCTAATGCTAGGCTAATACAACCATAAAAAAAACTTTTATCATGCTTATTAACTTACTCGATGGGAGTGAAGTGTCTCCAATGCTAGATGCATCATAAAGCCTTTTGCCACAGCCGCTGCAAAAGTTCGGTGACTCCTCCACCAACTTTTTCCCACAGTCTGAACAAAACATTCCGCCGTTCAAACGAAATGCGCTACAGGCAGAGGGACGTCCGGTTCCAAAGACGAAAGACTGTCGTCCAATCAGTGATGTCTCCCGTTGCTGACTGGTACCTACCCTTTCCGGTTTCTTAATGTAATTGAGATTCTCAATTTGTCGTTGTGATTTGCACTTCAGGGCCACCGTAGAAAACACTACACCTCTCTGAACAGTGTCTGGGAGGCTGTGGTTGCTGCTGTACGCAATGTTGATGGTGAACAGATCAAAACACTGACAGAATCCATGGATGGCAGGCTTTTGAGTGTCCTTGCAAAGAAAGGTGGCTATATTGGTCGCTGGTTTGTTTTTTTTTTGTTTGTTTTTGAATGTCAGAAATGTAAATGTAAAATAAAAATAACAACAGCATGAAGTGAAGTGAAAGTGAAGTGATTGTCACTTGTGATACACAGCAGCAAAACACACGGTGCACACAGTGAAATTTGTCCTCTGCATTTAACCCATCACCCTTGGTGAGAAGTGGGAAGCCATGACAGGCGCCAGGGAGCAGTGTGTGGGGACGGTGCTTTGCTCTGTGGCACCTCAGTGGCACCTTGGTGGATCAGGATTCGAACCGGCAACCATCTGATTATGGGGCCGCTTCCTTAACCGCTAGGCCGACACTGCCCCTAATAAAGAGTGAAATCACTGTTCAAAAGGAAATCATAATTTGCATATTAATAACATAATGTGTCACAAGGAATTTGGTGACATTTGGAGCACGTCAAAAAAATAGCAGACTAACATTGAATACACAAATTTTGGTAACGATTCAAGCACGGAGACATATTTACATATTAACATGTTAATGCTAGCATGCTAACATCAAAAATGCTAACATGACATGGCCATGATAAATCACATACAATTTGGCGAAGTTTCGAGCATGTTGAAAAAAATTGCATATTCATGCTAACATGCTTACATCAACAACACAAGGATTTAGGATGGTAGTAGCCTACTGGGTAACACACTCGCCTAGACACTTCACCCTAAGTTGCTCCAGCGGGGACTGTAACTGCTAATGTAAAATGTAAATGCTAATCGTAAGTCGCTCTGCATAAGGGCGTCTGATAAATGCCGTAAATGTAATGTAATGTAAATGTTTAAAGCGTGTTTAAAAATTACCATGTTAGCATGTTAATGCTAGCATGTTAACATTAACAATGCTCACGAAACGTTGCCAAAATGTGTCATGAAATAAGGTGATATTTGAACCATGTTGAAAAAATTATCATGTAAATACTAGCATGTTAACAAAAAATGCTAACAGGGCATGGCCATTATGCGTCACACAAAATTTGTTGTGGTGACATTGTAAGCATGTTGAAATAATAGCATATTCATGTTAGCATGCTCCTTTCAAAAATAACAGGTAACAGGGCCTGATGCATCTCAAGGAAGTTAGTGATATTTGGAACATTTAGAAAAATTTGCATTTTAATATGCTAATGTTAACATGATAACATAAAACATGCTAACAAAGTGGCCACAATGACTCACATAAAATATGGTGATGTTTTAAACAGGGCGTGTCCATGATGCATCTCAAAAAAATTTGGTGACATTCGTAGCCTTTTAAAAAATGTGCATGTTAATATATAATAACATGCTAACATCAAAAGTGCATGATATGCATGATAAATGCTAAATTGATCATGTTAATATATTAATGCTAGCATACTAAAAAAAAAAATGTTACAATACTTTTGTGACGTTTTAAACATTACATGTTGTCATGCTGGTGCTAGTATGCTAACAAAAAATATTGTAAATAAGGTATTGTCACAATACCTCACATAAGATTTTGTGACATTTTGACCAAGTTGAAAACGTTATATTTTAAGTTGTTGATGATAGCATGCTAACATAAAAAATGCTAACAGGGCATGGCCAGTATGTGTCTCATAAAATTTGGTAACGTTTCAAGCATGTTAAAAAAAAATACATTCTAGCATTCGGCCTTCTCATGGACAATAAACTAAACCGGTCAAAGTGCTAGAAAGTTCAAAACAGGATGTACCGCCTACGAAGGCTAAGATAATTCAGAGTCTGCAGCACTATGTTGAACTATGTTTAGAATAATGTTTTTGGCTGGTTTCGTCATAACATTGTATATATTACTTTAGTTATTATTGGTCAACTAACAAAAGTTCTAAAATGCTGCTTACTGATTGGCTCATTACGTCATGACATTGTTCTTTTTTGACAATAACAAAGATTCTTAAATACAGCTTGTTGATTGGCTTGTAACACCATGACTTCACTCAGACGAAGATACCTATATCTGGTGACCAGAGCAAATCTGAAGCAATCCAGTAGACGACACCTCCATCGGCTCTAAAATACATTAAACAGAAAATGTTGAAATACCTGTAAATAAATTAAGTTTGAATATAAGTGACCTTTTGTTTTCATTATTATTTTTTATATACAGTTGTGGTTTAAGCACGCTTGATTTCAGTTCTTGAAATCTTATGAAATTGCTTAAGGCCACATGTTGAAAAGAGGAATTAATGAAATAACCTCGCTGACACAATGCTTATACATCGTCAGCATCAGGAACAATATATTTTATTATTTTAAAGGTTGCACATATGAAGGCGAGTTTTAATACACCTTGCTTCCAATGACACATAAGTATATACACAAAGATATAAAACATTGTAAATTCACTACACATTTGCAGAAACATACATCTGTACATATTTTGGAGTATTTTGTCCACATCATCCTCTTCATGCATGTTGTCTTACTCCAAGCTGTATAGGCTCGAAAGCCTACTACCAATTAAGCATATTAGGTGATGTGCATCTCTGTAATGAGAAGGGGTGTGGTCTAATGACATCAACACCCTTTATCAGGTGTGCATAATTATTAGGCAACTTCCTTTCCTTTGGCAAAATGGGTCAAAAGAAGGACTTGACAGGCTCAGAAAAGTCAAAAATAGTGAGATATCTTGCAGAGGGATGCAGCACTCTTAAAATCGAACAATCAAGCGTTTCATTCAAAATAGTCAACAGGGTCGCAAGAAGCATGTGGAAAAAAACAAGGTGCAAAATAACTGCCCATGAACTGTGAAAAGTCAAGCGTGCAGCTGCCAAGATGCCACTTGCCACCAGTTTGGCCATATTTCAGAGCTGCAACATCACTGGAGAGCTCTTAAAGCACAAGGTGTGCAATACTCAGAGACATGGCCAAGACACAAGACACACAAGCTGAGACGTCAAGACTGGGCCAAGAAATATCTCAAGACTGATTTTTCTAAGGTTTTATGGACCGATGAAATGAGAGTGAGTCTTGATGGGCCCGTGGCTGGATTGGTAAAGGGCAGAGAGCTCCAGTCCGACTCAGACGCCAGCAAGGTGGAGGTGGAGTACTGGTTTGGGCTGGTATCATCAAAGATGAGCTTGTGGGGCCTTTTCGGGTTGAGGTTGGAGTCAAGCTCAACTCCCAGTCCTACTGCCAGTTTTCCATCATCAAATGTGAGATTTACAAGGAGGGAAAACAGTACACCTCTCTGAACAGTGTCTGGGGAGGCTGTGGTTGCTGCTGCACGCAATGTTGATGGTGAACAGATCAAAACACTGACAGAATCCATTGATGGCAGGCTTTTGAGTGTCCTTGCAAAGAAAGGTGGCTATATTGGTCGCTGATTTGTTTTGTTTTTGAATGTCAGAAATGTATATTTGTGAATGTGGAGATGTTATATTGGTTTCACTGGTAAAAATAAATAATTGAAATTGGTATATATGTTTTTTGTTAAGTTGCCTAATAATTATGCACAGTAATTATGCACACACAGATATCCCCCTAAAATAGCTAAAAATAAAAACAAACTAAAAACTACTTCCAAAAACATTCAGCTTTGATATTAATGAGTTTTTTTGGTTCATTGAGAACATGGTTGTTCAATAATAAAATTATTCCTCAAAAATACAACTTGCCTAATAATTCTGCACTCCCTGTATACAACTTACAGATAAAAACTCAAACATTCAAAAGTCACAGCAAGAACCAGACATGAATCTTACATTGTACATGGGTGATTCACTGAACAAAAACATGCATCATTTATGAAGCTAATGCTAATCAACAGATCGTTCTTTCACAAGCCAACTTCCCTCAGATTGACAAAGTTCTGTGCATGCAGAATGAAACGTCTCGACATTGAAGAAAGAAAGTCCAGTTGCCATGACTCAACTTTCAGACGTCATTCTTTCATGCTAGTCACGAGTTTCCCCGCTAGCAGCTTAGCTCCGTAGCAATAAGCAACAGACAGTAATATCACAAGGCACTTAGAATTCTAAGTGTCTCGAAAATGCACAACTTTACAATAAAACACTTATGTTGCAAGGGTGAACGGACTCAAGCCATAACAGACGAAAATGGGAAAATAGTTAAATAACCTCGCGAACACAAAGCTTCCCCCTCGTCAGCCTCAGCAAGAATGAAGCATCGGTTCGCAAGTTGCCCAGGTACTATCAATCAACCCAGGCTCAACAAGTAGCTCACAGATATGCAGCAAATAAATTAACCCCTTTCCATGACACCTGTTAACACACTCCCTTTTAAATAATATGTATACCTAGGTCTTCTGCAACACTATATTGCACTATGTTTAGAATATTAATCTTCATAAAATACAACAGATTTATGTATACTGTTTTTAATTCAACAGCCTGCTGGTTGTCTTGTTACATCATGATATTGTCATATATTGCTTTGTTCTTATTGGTCAACTAACAAAGGTTCTTAAATGCAGCTTGCTGATTGGCTCATTATGTCATGACATTGTTATATATTCATTTTGTTCTTATTGGTCAATAACAAAGATTGTAAAATGCTGGTTGGATGTTTATGCGATGACATCATCATACATGTCTCTATTTAAGAAGCCAACTTTACAAGAGGCCTCAGAAACGATTCTTCAGGAGTGCTGTTTACAGCTATTGGAAAGACTGAAATGCATCCAGACAGACAAGCCAGGCCAGTGAAGGCCGCCCCCCATGGGAACATCACTCAGCACAATGGTAGCACCTCCACACACCTCCCAGAACATGGGAAAGCACACCAGTGCAACCAGTGTGGTAAAAGGTTTCTTACAATGCCCTCACTTAACATCCACATCAGAGCCCACACCGGGGAGAAGCCGTATCGCTGCACCGGATGTGGGAGGGGCTTTTCACAAAGCGCAAATCTTAAAAGACACCAGCTAGTACACACCGGTCAACAGCCACATAAGTGTGAGATTTGTGGTAAACTATTTTCACAAAGCTCTAATCTCAAGACCCACCTCAAAATCCACAGTGGAGAGAAGTCCCACAAGTGCAACATGTGTGGAAAGAGCTTTACACATAAAACTACTCTGCAAAATCACGAGAGGCTGCATACTGGCAAAAAGCCATACCAGTGTGCTGAATGTGATAAGACATTTGCACACCAATCCAGCCTGAAAATGCACGAGAAAAGACACAGAGAAAAAAAGAAGCTGCACATGAAGATCCACGCTTCAGAGCAGCCATCGAGCTCCATGGAGCATCAGGAGAGCTGTTCAGTAGATTCAGAGATAGAGTTCCACATGAATTTATACGCGCAATTCTTCGCTGAACAGGACCAAGAGCAGCAGTGTCATAAACAGAATCAAGAAAACATACCACCACCCGCGTACCACAACAAAGACGATTTCCAGACTCTGGTGACTCTCATACCACCATCACCACTACCACTGCTCTACAACGAAGATGCCTTGCACCAGCCGCAGTGGGATTTACAGGATCTGGTGAACATACCACCATCACCACTACCACTGCTCTACAACGAAGATGCCTTGCACCAGCCGCAGTGGGATTTACAGGATCTGGTGAACATACCACCATCACCACTACCACTGCTCTACAACGAAGATGCCTTGCACCAGCCGCAGTGGGATTTAAAGGATCTGGTGAACATACCACCATCTCCATCACTGCTCTACAACGAAGATATCCTACAGCAGCTACAAGGGGATTTACAGGTCCTGGTGAACATACCACCACCGGACCACAACGAAGATTCCCTACAGCAGCTACAAGGGGATTTACAGGATCTGGTGAACATACCACCATCTCCATCACTGCTCTACAACGAAGATATCCTACAGCAGCTACATGGGGATTTACAGGAGCTGGTGAACATACCACCATCTCCATCACTGCTCTACAACGAAGATGCCTTACAGCAGCCGCAGTGGGATTTACAGGTCCTGGTGAACATACCACCATCGCACCAGAACGAAGATTCCCTGCAGCAGCTACAAGGGGATTTACAGGATCTGGTGAACATGTTACCACCATCACTTTCGCTGCCCCACGACGAAGATGCTTATTTCTGGTGACAAGAGCAAATCTGAAGCGATCCAGCAGATGGCGCCACCATTGGATATAAAACTCAATACATAGAAAATGTTGAAATAACTGTAAATAAATTAATTTTGAATATAAGTGATCTTTTGTTTTTTATTATTATTTTGTATGTATGTAAAAATTCACATTTTTAATGAATCTGTGAGCACATGTGATGCCACGGTGCCACTGGTACATCAGGTGGCACAACTGTCCTGATAGTCGATCTTTAACCCTACTTTTTAGTTTTGGTTGACTACGACCACTATTTTACGTTGCTTTTGCTCCATTTTCCTTTCTTGCATCACCTACATGATGTTTTGTTTTGTAAGTCTGTGTTCGGCCATGAAGCAAATGTTATTTTTTTGTCTCAGAAAAGACAGGATAACCACTCCTCCGCCACTATAACTGGCACAGGCGATATCTGTGGTGTCTGTTCTACCTATCCTGCCACATTGGTAACCTTCCTTATGGTCGGTATTTGCCCTTGAGCCTTTTCTGTTTTTCAAATAAAATGATGTTCTTGTAGTGAGCTTGTGCTCTTACATTTACATTTACAGTGTTTATCAGACGCCCTTATCCCCTTATCCAGAGTGACATACAATCAGTAGTAACAGGGACAGTCCCCCTGGACTGTAGTAAGGGGGATTTGAACCTGGGTCTTCTGGTTCATAGGCCTAGTGTGTTACCCACTAGGCTACTACCACCCACTCTTCTTGCAATGTGACGTACTTTTATAAAACTGAATGAAACTCCCAGACACTGGAGTTGGAAATAAATTTAAGTTGAGAGGAGTCCACTTAAACCACCCTGGCACCAGTCATTTGGGGGTCCATCAAATCCAGCGCTGCCCTTTTGAATGCAATCTTCCTGTTTCACATGAGTTCGGGTTGCCTAAACATATTTAATTAATCCATGACAGGCCTCATTAACAAGCATCCAGCAAATACAAGATTTTTTTCACATTTATTATTGTGCAGTGACTTTTATATACATGTTTTACACCACATTTACACAGTTTTTTAAATAATCAATTTCCACCCTTCTTGTGTCATTAGTTAAAATTATTTACATTAAGGGGAAAAGAGTTGTGAGAATTATTTCCAGTTCTAACAAGTCAAAAAAATGCATTATTACAGCCAACAGTACTGCTTGATTGATTGGTTAGTAGGGATTCTGGAGTTGATCTTAAATCCACCTTATATATTATCATCACATATAACTATATAAACTAACTGCAACATACAGTGGGTACTGTAAAGAAAATAAATAAGTAAACAATATAAAGAATTGATAATAAACATTTATATTCCTGCCTTATATTCTCTGGTGAACAGTATCTTACCTACGAAGAGGCAATGTGCAACATCTATGCAGTGTACACTATTACTGTGTTCAAAGGATACAAAAACACACATTTTCTGAGACGAGTTAAAAAAATGTAAATAAACATTTAAGGTAACTGCTGTGCAAGATCACTGTACAGGGGTGGTTGGTTTGGGAAGGTACTGAGGACACCAACATGCTGTTAGTTTAAGGAAAGGCAAGATCTAACCTACTGCACGTTCACATCTATACAGACATTGAGATCAGCATGACATGCCCTACACACTCACAAACTAAACACATAAACACTTCAGGCCCAAACAATGACATGAAGACGCTCGAACAGATCCTAAATGCTGGCAACTGGTTTTAATGTAGTGCTGAGCACTTACTTACTTTTTCGCTTCTTTCAAACATGCAGTGTCTGGAACAGTCAGTGATAATAATGAGGTGTGGTTGACATGCAGTGCTAATTTGATGGAAATGCTGGGTAATGTGTTTACGGAATGATTATGTATTAGGTAAACCTAGGGTTCTTCTCGCAATCAGTGCTAACTAGGAAGGCAGATTATTGCAGATGAGTAGTGAGTCTAACTTCCCCACAATTATACACATATATAAAGCGCCACTTCACAAATGACTTTGAAATTATGTCCACATTGCAACGGCTGCACTGAGAAGACTCACGGAAGATCAGTTGCTAAGGCTCAATTGGTTGTACATAAGACCAAATCTAGAACCAACTGGACACCAATTCTATCAATGAGATGCTGGTAAGGTCTTAGGAATGTTAGGAGTTGCCTGGTAACATGCTATGACTAATCAAAACGCACAACCATAACAACAAGACTACATGTGAGTAGTTATATCATGTGACTGTACTAGGATACAGTGCTGAATAACCTAGATCAGTTCACGCTTGATTTAAACATTAAGACATTTGCCTAGAGCCTTTGTTCTCAAATGGCGGTACTCTGGCTCCCTCTAGTGGTATGCCCACAGTCTCTGAGACTTTACTTCAAGGCAGCAAAGTTATTAATCAAAGTTATTAACACCCTCAGTGTAGGACTGTTAATATCCTCACTTGGTGTGTGTTTGACTGCAGTATTGACAGCAGCAGACAATCATTGATAAATTATATTCTTATTACAAATGAAATTGCCCCCTGTGTAAACAGTGCCGATTTGTCAATGTCAGTCATAGTGGTGGTTGTTTGTGTGACAATTGAAAGTTATAGATAGTTTCCTATTCACTATTCTAACTCAAGTGTAAACCTGACTTGTGTACAATAACATGAGGTATGGCACCCTGATAACTGGGAACTTAATTGAAATGACAGTACATGCATTATAACTGTGCATTAACCCAAGATCAGAGGAAACACATCATTGTACTGCCATCAACAACTGAAGGGTTTGGAGGCACATACATATAAGCAATCTGATTGGACAGTGCTCTGGGGGAAAATTGTTTTCAGCACTGTGTTCTGTTGGTTTACATTTGAAATGAATGGCCAGTGTTTAATTGAATATTGCTCAACAATATTGCTGCAGGTCAGGAAGATCTGACATTTGCCATGTTGATACAACTAGCCGCATTGTGCATTATTCAATAAACAACAAGCATTACACTAAATACATACAGATTGATTTAAGACAAGTGCATACAAGGTACAAACAATGTTTTGCTTTTCTAACACCACAAAACACTACATCCTAAGTTGAGTTATCATAATGCTATCAACCGATACCTGCAAACAAGGTTACACTTCTTTAAATCTAAAGTGTTATACATTTCATTGTATAGTGGGGGGCCCTACATCTCCATCTCTACTATAAGTGCATACTACAATTCTTCTCTGAACACAAGTTGAATGTTAGTGTTAAAAAAACAGCCAAAAGAAAAAAAAAAAGTTAACGGAAGAATGCAGCAAGATGCCACAAACTGTCTTATGTAGCATCAAAATCATGTAAACATCCACATGTCATGAATCTTTTGAAGTCAATACATAGTCAACTGCAAGTATTCAATTCTGTGAGAACTACAGCTGACCAGTGAAATGAAACGTAAAAAAATTAATCTCGGTTCACCAAACGAACTGAGTGGGCTGTTGCTTGGTGTGTGTGTGTATGTGATGAGGGGTGTTGTCTCCTCAGGGAGACAGAGAGCTGGATTTGTAGGGCATGAAGCTGCCCAGGAGGCTCTGCACTCCTTTGCGGACGCGCCGGGCCACCGAGTCAGCTGGAGGAGTGGGAAGGCAGGAGCTCAACGTTGAAGGCCTGGCGTCCAGACACTTCTGATAACGGAGCTGAGGACAGATCACAGGTAGTCAAATACACACATCACATCTCTAACACAAACACAAATAACCACAAAAATATTTTATAAAAATGACTGCCAATTAACTAGCAAATTCTGGCTTTCAGTGTTTTTTCTCTTGCAATCTTTCTGCATTTTTACACAAGGTGACAACGAGGACAAGATAAGACAAGACAACAGCCAGGTCTCCTAAGACGTGCATCACTGTGTGACACTCACCATGCAGGCAGCCTGGACGGCCTCGCTCAGACTGGCAGCATTGGGCTGACACCAGAACATGTGGCAGATGAAGTCACCCGGGCCTTCAGCCATGATGAAGGCAAAGGTGTGGACGTCCTTCCCCACACCCATGAAGGACAGGAAGCGCACGCGGCACTCAGACAGCACCTCCTCAGTCTGCAAAGAGGAAATCATTACATATGATATGTGTACGGTGCTTCAACACTCAATTGCAAGACTCTTCTTATTAATCAACAAATGATCTACTTTTAACATGAATGCAATACCAACTAAAAGACACTTCGGGGCTATTTCTTATTAAAATGGGAGTTATGAGTTAATGTGAACTGCCTTAATTTAATTGGAAGATTGATAAGTAATTTTTTTGGAGCAAGCACAATATGAATGGCTTTGAGACATGTATGCTCCCATCAAAACTACTTCTTAAGGACAACACTCAACACACAAATGGTGCAGAAGCCTGACCTCTCGTTTGAAAATAGTTAGAGTTGCTGGGGCTACATTGACTGACACGGCCACCCACTCGTGCTTCTCTTTGCTGTCAAGTGCAGTCTGCAGGGCCTCATTGATGGTGTCCATACCTGGGTGTTCACAAATTCCATCACTTTAATGTCAATAACCATAACAATTCTCAGATCCCCAGTTTCAAGGCAGTAGATTATCAAAATACATTAAAGGATTCCATTACCAAACAGCTCCTTACCTATCGGCTTGGTAACAGGCACATTCCCAAGGTAGTTCACATGGAAACGTTGAACTAGCTCATTTTTTGGCACAGGGAATTCTGGAATGGTATGAAGAAAGCTAATTCAAGGCACATAATCACGACATATATATCTTGCACAGCATTATATCACACTGAAACCGTACTAATGTGGACTTTAGTCATCCTTGGATACAACCTTTAGGAAGAACCTTTAAAATGTCACATAGCCCTGCAGTGCCATACAATGTGAAGAGCAACCAAATCCCTTCAGACTCAATAACTTTCATCAGCAATGACTGCAGTATTTCCTGTAGTTATTGAAGAGTGCCAGGACACAAGGATAAATTTTGGCTCAGTGTTTCATGGACAATTGCGATATTAGTTGTTTTAGTGAGCATAATCGCAAATCACTGCCTCAGCAGATCAGGAGTAGGTCTAGCAGATCCTGGCTAAAGTTAATTAAACTCTCTACGTCTGGCCCAGTCTAGTGCAGACCGTAGTCAACTATTACCTTTAAAAATGAACTGCAATACAAAGCGAATAACGGACACTAAACATTATACATTTGCCTAATTTATATAAGCAACTATTTATATTTACCTTGAACAGATATTGCACCAAGTTTGGAGGGGTTGGAGTTTAGTCTGTTAAGACAGGGCTTTGTTGATTTTCTTTCTGCCATTATCTGCACAAAAAAGAACAAGACAGCTTCACAAAAATGTATCAGAAAAAAAAATTACATGACATTTCTTTTCTTTCACAAGCTCTCCAATCCAGCAAAAAAAAACACGACCATCCTGCTTCTGCTTTATTTGACTCACCTTGGAGCACATCTCATGCAGGCTAGTGGCAATGTTCTTGGCAGGGGTGTCACATCGAAACACATGGCATTTAAGAACCTGGGTCAGGTCGTCTCGTGCAACATAAGCAAAGTCCCTGATAGTAAAAAATAACAATGATTTTTTTTCATTTCCTGCATTTACATTGTTTATATACATAAAAAAGCATTACACAGACATCCAGAATCAATATTAATTATCTTATAAACTGTATGACAGACAAAATAATAAAGAGTAAGGGCAAGAATACTGTACCTTTCTCTGAATATGACAGCACATGGCAGCAGGTTAGAAAAAAAGGTAATTAATAGTTTAGTAAAGAAATGCAATGAATAAAACTCAGATCTAAACACAAACCTAATATATTGTTTATCTCATATTTCTTATGATTGGTTTTTATATTAATTTATTATTTATGGTTTTATTACCTCAAAGCAACTTTATTTCTAGCCACTGGGAGGCAGTATGAGAAAACTGTTGGAGATTTTGTCAGGGTGCCAGGCACGGAATGTGTGTGTACTTGTATGTGTGTATGTGGGGCCGCCGCTATGAGTCATGGTGACTCATGCTGCTCCGTGTGCTTTACTTTTAATGGGCACAGAAGAACTCAGAAGGAAACTGCTCCCTCAGGCAGCTGCAGAGGAGGGAAACGTGCCCCGTGGCATATGAAAATTACTTTCTAAATTTAAACTCTGTTTTGCTCTGTAGCATGCTTCCTAGTAGGTTTTTTGTGGTAAAATTATAAATGATAATGATTTCATTCTTAAATTATTATATATAACTTTTTACATTTTTACCAAAACAAGATGAAACTAAATAAACTATTATTTCTTTGGAACGATGACAATGAGGTACCGTACATGTAAAAATGTTTACAATTCTAAATTTAATTATACATTTGGGCAACATTCTTAAAAAAAAAAAAAAAAAGTTTAAATAAATCTGAAAGAAAAAGAACAGAACTGTATGTCTGGAGACTGACCTGCCATTGTCACGTCCCACACCCCACACACGGATGCTGACAATGGGCTGTGTGTGCAGGAGAGTCTGGCCCAGGGGGTCGATGAGGTTCATGTGCTCATTCTCCAGCACCATCAGCATGTCCTTACCCTGGACAAACACAACACTTCAATCTCACAAGACTGTCTGCATCCAAAGAAAATATTCTGGTTATTTTGTGAGGTTTCAGTTCTGGAATGGCTGGATTCTACAGGAACTTGAAGTGATTTAATCCACATTTGCACTCACTGGTATCTTTATATTTACATTTACAGCATTTATCAGACGCCCTTATCCAGAGTGACAATCAGTAGTTACAGGGACAGTCCCCCCCTGGAGCTACCTAGGGTTAAGTGTCTTGCTCAGGGACACAATGGTAGTAAGCGGGATTTGAACCTGGGTCTTCTGGTTCATAAGCGAGTGTGTTACCCACTAAGCTACTACCACCCTATTATATTGCAAATGGCTTCAAATAATCAAAAACCAGTCTAATCTACAAAGTGTGGTCTACATAAACGATTCCAACATGCTTAAGCAAGGGACGCATAACTAAGCAACTTCAAACACAAGTAGAAACCTGCACCCACCATTCCAGCCAACAGGAGATGGTGTCCCCAAATAAACCCCACTGCCTTTTCTAACCACTGCAACCTGTTCCAGACTCACCTCTCCCCAGATCCCAGCTGTGTCATGCAGGTTGTGCTTGTGGTATGACAGTTGTCGTATGCAGTTGTTAACCGCAAAGCTGCTCCTTCCCGGGGCCATGTCCTCTTCAGACATCTCCACCCAGCCCAAGGAGCGCACAGCAAAGCACTAAAGCAGACACACACATGCATGGGTCAGGAATCAGTCAATTGTTTGTGCATGTTGAAACTTGCAAAAAGGAAGTCTTTATCAACACCAAATAGTGTTTTCAATTATACCTTTGCCTCCAGATTAGTGCAGAAGTTTCCAGGTTTCTCATCTTCCTCCGATTTAGAGCAGGTACTATAGGAGAGGCAACAAAACATGATGAAAGGTTTATTCCAACAGTCAGCAAAGGTTCTGGTCAAATGTATACAGTCAGAGAATATCAAACAGGAATCATATTCTTGCCTCAAGTTGATAGATGCATAGCGTAGAGTTGCTCCTTCAAACTCTTTCAGGCTTTCATCAGAAGTGACCTCTTCTTCCTGTAGCCACAAACATGCAACATGGATTAATTTTACAGAATTAACATTTCTGTAAAATATTAAATATTCACAAATTCATATAAAACATTTCTATGATTAGGGGCAGTCTAAACTAATTTGCAATAACACAAGCATAGACTATTACCATTAAAATTAAGACAAAAATGTCAATTGACCAGAGGTCACATATAAAATTATTTTTATATTTTTACCTTGCAAGTTTCATCTTCATCAAAAATATTTGGACGAGTTGAGTTTCCCCAGGTAATCTGGAAAATAAATAGCCCAAATTTTCTCAGACCAGGCATATAATTATGAGCTTAATATTGAGTATATCCCCTGAACAGCCCTAAACCATCAAGGCAAGAACTCCACTAAACTCCCTGAAAGGATGCTGTGGTATCAGTTACTGAGCTGTCCTGTTCTGTGAGTTGTCAGGTATCGCCTACTTGGATCAGACTGGTATGTCCAGCAGATGTGTACAATCATTTGAACAATTCTTGTGGAAAGTAGAGGTGTGAACCTTCACTGGTCTCACGATTCGATTCGATTACGATTAGCAGTGCCTCGATATCGATGCATCGCGATGCATCCCAGCCATTTTCTACATGGTCACATGATGTTTCCAAATACCAGAGTTAAGGTCTCTTGCGCCTGTGTGGACGCTCTGATTTGCTCCAGAGCAGAAAAACTTGTTACGTCCGCACTCACCTTGTAACAGCTATATATACTGATCGACATCTCCACCAAGCAGAGGAACCGAGGTCCTTGTATTATTTCATTTTGTATTACATAAAAGCAGTAATATTTGGTACGTGTAATGTCCAAATTGGTCACGTGAAAATACGTGCAGTGTAAAACTCCTACCCGGAGTGGCGCTGTTCCCAGATCAGGCTGAAATTGAATTCCACGTCATCATGATATTATTGATTATGTTCTGCACTGCATCGATGCAGAATCGTCCACATCTGCATCTCGATGCATCGATTATACGATTCATTTTAACACCCCTACGATGCAATATAGCCCACGTCTGCATCGATTATACGATTAATTTCAACACCCCTAGTGGAAAGGCACATTATCCTGCTGAAAGTGGGCACGGCCATCAGAGAATATTGCTTCCATGAAGGGCCCAAGATTTCCCAGCAGAACACTAACCAAGGCATCAAACTGACTTGACCAAACGGTACACCCTGGCACCATGTCTTCTCCACGTAGGTGATACACATGTACCTTACACTTGACAATTTTTCTGCTTTTTTCTGCAATTCTATTTAGGTTAATATTATAAGAGTAATTTGGTGAAATAAAAAAAATCTAGAAAAAACTGTCCCACACCTCTTGCTCCTCACACGGGGTCGTCTCTAAAGACATACTGGAAGACATGGTTGACTCGTCCACCTTGTCTAGGGGCAGAGGAGGGTCCCACTGAGTGGTTCCTGTGGGGATATGCCAGTAGTAGGTCCCAGATGTGTCCCGCACCCGCATCCATCCCGGAGGTAAGTCACTGTCAGTCTCAAATGCATTGGAGTCCCAAATAGATTCTGCACGAATAAAAAAAAAAAAAAAATGTGAGGAAGGTTTAAGGATAAAGCATTAATCTGAAAAGATAAAGATAATCTGAACATAGTAACATTGAAGAAAATGATAAGAAAATGAAGTCATACCACCATTGCCATTTGGAGATTTGTCACTGCTGTTGTCTTGTGACATTGTCGTCCAACTGCAGTCTTCCTTGCTAGGTGTCCTATTCATATTTGAAAACAGCTGGCAAGTATCTTTCCCACCCCCTTCCCTCGGTGGCTCCACGATAGTTGGTGACACATTTTTTCTCTCCCTGGCTTGGCAGTAAAGTCTCTTTCTCTTCCTCCTGGTCCAATTTGCACTCCTCTTTGTCATTTTCATTCTCTTTTTTCTCTTCTGGATCCAGGGCTTCAATGATCAGTGGCTCGTTTAAGATGTTCTTGGTCTCAACTTCAAGGCTCAAGCGCAAGGATCGCAGAACCTTGGAAGATGTGATTTGTCCCTCGTTGTCCTGCTGGTCATCTTGGTTATTCTGGTTTGGGCAGTCGTCTTGGTTCCAGTGGATATTGTCATTGTGGTTGGGGTCCTGCTGCTTCTCAGCCACTTTGCGCTGCTGGTTCTGGTCCTCCTTGACCCATTTAGCACTGTTGCCAGTGGGCTCCTGGTTACTCCACTGGTTGTTTTCATTTAGCTCCTCTGCCCCCCGCTGCTTATTGACGAGATGGTTTGACATCTCCTCATCATGGCCACCCATTTTCCTCTTCCCTGAGGGACAATAGTTAATAATCTCAAAAGGGTTGATTGGTGAATGCACCCCAAATAATGGGATTAAAGTAGCAAACCTTAGTTCTGTTGTAAATTAATCTCTACGTGACTCTATAATACACATAGTAACACAATTTATTTATGATGTACAAATTGAGAGTATTTATGTACGGTATCTCATAAATGTGAGTTCACCCATGTTTTGTGAATTGTTATTAAATCTGTTAGAACACTGAAGATACAATGTAACACAATGTAGTCAGTGTACAGCTTCTATAACAAATGTAAATATGCTGTAAATTCTGCCCCTAAAATATTTAAACACACAGTTAGGGTGAAAGTGATTATCATCGTGAGAGCAGCATAACACACAGCTCACACAACGAAATGTGTCCTCTGCTTTTAACAATCACCCTTAGTGAGCAGTGGGAGCAGTGTGTGGGGACGGTGCTTTGCTCAGTGGCACCTTGGCAGTTTGGGACTCTAACCTTCTGATCACAGGCCCGTTTCCTTACTGCCCCAAGGGTTGGGAAAATGTTAAATCATGATACACAACATATATCACAATACCTCGAAATTTTCTCTAAATCAATCACTCTATAAAGCCTAAATTTGTCCCCCAAGGAAATATATTTACAAAAGTGTAATGGGTGTAATAACTTTTGTGAGACACTGTATTTAGTTGCTGCCTCTCTGGAGTCTCCAAAATATGACAATCAAAGCGTGTTTTCAAAACAGTGTGACAATATGTTAAAACTGCAAACTGGCATGTACACCGGCAGGTAGGCCTAGGCCACAGCCTACATACAACAGCGTTTTTTCCAGCCCAAACAGTTAATAATCAACTAATGATCAGTGTAACACAATCGATTTAATTATAACAGCTACGATTTAAAACGAAATGTAATTTGCTCCTGGTGCGGATTTTCACGCAGCCTGAGTTCTTTTTTTTTTTTTTTTTATTTAAGCCTCAGTTGTGTTTCAATTACAGACATAAATGGCGTACAAATCGCTCACCTGGCAACCTCAGGTTAGTCCCGCCGCAGCGGTCAGTACCACAGGCTGCTAAGTGAACTTAGCAAAATGCTAAAGAGCGTAATGACAGCACATCCCTGGCCAACTATAAACGATAATACACAAAACACACATTGAGCCGTATGTGTATGCGCTCTTTCCTAATGTCATGTGTATCCCGTTATTCAAAAGCCGCCACACAGAAACATTTACATAACATGGCATTTAGCTAGCATTTTCAAGTTAGCCTTTCTCGCTAGCTGGATGTGGGCACCGTCCGCCATCAGCCCGCATCACCTTTCGCTGTGAACCACAGTAACCGGAATAAAACGTCACGGCGGCGCGGGACGCCCGAATAAAGCCGCACACTTACCCTCGCGGCTCGAGGCGTCCTTTTTTATGACATTTTCATCGTACAGGAGGAACCACACGAGCGTGGCATTCAGTCGCCGTAAACGTACATTATGGGCGGATGGAGAGGGGGAGAGAGCGAGAGAGAGAGAGTGGCGAGGTACCGCACGCTGCGTCACTGCAGTGTCACACCGAACCTCATCGTGCAGCTAATGGAACCCAATTCGTGCGGCCACACGATAGAGATCCACAGTTCATTCATTAAAAAAAAAAGGTTTTATGTATTGTGCTGTTCTGAAGCCTTTCTGAAAGTCGAAAACAAATGTTCTTTATGTTTTCCATCAAAAAAAATCATTCAAGTTTGTTTCAATAGTGTTGAGCATCAAGTTCAGTCTGAGAATTACTTTAATTAATGGAAATGTAAAACCTTATATTAAGGCAGCATCACTATTCTAAAAATATAAAAATAAATTATAAAATAATAAAAGTGCCAATATGACATGTTACAATATCCATTTATCAAAATATATTTTGAATAAAGTCTTTTGATATTGTTGCATATGATGTGTGTCAATGGAGGTATTTTATTGGTCGGCTTGAACCTAAAGCATCCAACATAGGAAACAGACCAGATGCATGTCAATCAGAAAAAAAATACGGATAAACATAGACATAGCCTTTCTTTGTTTTCTTTTATTTTGACAAAGACATATTAACAGAACCATTTTGTTCATTGTATCCAAATATATCTGTTCTGTTCAAATAGCTTCAAGTACATATGTTATCCTATTAAGTACTAAGCAAGATCCCATGTGTTCCAGATGAATGAAACGTAATATATGCATAAAGACAAGGCATTTCAATCAAGTACATGGTCTTTAAAACACACATATAAATTATATATTTTATGTCATGCTTGGTTTTGGCTTGTTACCCATGCTTCAGCATAAGCAAGCACATTGCTGGGGAAATGTGTACAAAAATAAAGAGGACAAATGTTTAAGAAAAAAAAATATATAAATCATAATGGCTAGTATAAAGTAACACTAGTTAATTAGCCCTTAATGCATCTCAAAGAGAAGCAAACAAAGAGAAGCAGAGGAAACAGCCTTGAGAAATTAGAGACTGTTCAGGTATTTGAATTCATCATATTTGTTGCTTCTTATTATTTAAATAGACCTGGACATATAAATATTAAATGATTTATAAGCGCTTATTTTCTCAATTTAAAAACATAGCACTTTAACATTGAGTTGAATATCTTCCAATGTGATAAACCATTAATGTAGTTATTCAAATATTTAATTTCCACAGTTGAATATTTAAGTGAAATGTTATGGACGCATAACACAGTAATACACACATTTTCTAAGATACAGAAATTAAGATCAAGGCTTTAGCCGTCTTCCTCCAAAATCTCAATATAAATGAATAACAGAGGGCCTGAAGTTGCATATTTCTCGATCACAGTGAAATTACTGAACTTACACAGCAGCTTACAACAGTTGCATAACTTATTGAGGATGATAACATTTGGAATGAAATGCAGGATTTGTTCGGAATGGCATTAATGTACACTGGTCATTCACAAGTTGTCTTGCCATAGTGAAACCATAGTGAACGTACAGCACGTAATACGTAAGAAGAAAATGCATTTCTCTTTTTCCACAGTGTGCGTCTTTCCTCATGCCTTTAGTTTAATGTTAATAAAACAGACCTGGGTTTGCTACCATATTGTCATTTCACCTACAAATGTCTTGTTACCTGTTGCTGCACCAAACCAACTTAATGAAGCATGTAATTGAAAGTGTACACGAACACAGTACATTATACTGCAGTAATATAATACACAAAATCATACAAGAATGCCATTCTGAACCCAATTACTGTCCATTCAATCCTGTATTTCACCTCCTACAGTTAGCAAAAACCAGGTGCCTTCACAGTGTCAGACAGATGGTTTGAAAGCTACTCTTTTAGAAAAACAGTCGTTGAGAATGGAAGAGAAAAAACAGCAGTAAAATGAACTTACGAGTGAAACATATATACAGTAACAATGATTGTCATAAAAAAATTATACGACATCTTCGGTGAAATCAATATAATAATAAAAACAGACTTTAGCTGGAGTGATAAAGTAAGGTAAAGCGTGGAGAGGTGTAGTAAAATAAAGGCATTTAAGGCAATACTGGCAATGCACCGCATATCTGGATAGAATCCAGGTTTGGATATATCTGGTAAGCCAAGGTATGATTATGGGGAAGGGGAGAGAGAGCAGGTGGGATATTTTTCACTTGTCCTGCATTTTCTCAAGGATCGGCACAATCATGTCAAACTTTGGCCTTTTGGCAGGGTCCTCATTCATACAGATCTTCATGAGTTTGCAGATGTGGGGAGATATGCCAGGTGGGATTGTAGGACGAAGACCTTCCAGGGCAACCTGATGCCAACAACACAAACACATTAAATCTTGATGCATGAGTCTTATTTATATATGAATACATTAATTAATGAATTCAAAATGAAAACCACTACTAGCTTTTCAAAGTGTTGGAAGCAGTCACCTTCATGCCTATTTCCATGTTTGATAGGTCAGCGAAGGGGACTTCCCTGGTCACCAGCTCCCAAAGAAGCACCGCGAAACTCCACATATCTGCAGAGCGCCGGTTGATCTCTTCAGGTTTCTTCTGCAAAGCTGAATTGTGGTAAGAGACTCTCAGACAGCATTGTCATTGCAGCACCTGGACTTGACAAAACTACATTACTGTTTACACATTTTAACATAAGTATGACAAAAATATGCAATCTTTTCAGGTACTTCCCATTGTTTAAAAATAAAAAATATAATATTACACTAAAATTCAACAAAATAAGGACAGGGTACCTTCAGGGGCCATCCAAGCAGGTGAGTACAGCCTGCCAGGACACTGGAAGGAGAACTTCACATCTGCCATGCTGACCCTGGCCGTCATGTCCTCATCAATCTATGTAAAGCGAAGCCAAAAAGTAAATAAATAAATGAAACAAAACTTTTTTCTACAAAAAAAAAATCTCATTAATCACCATGATGCTTTTGCTGTTTATACAGTGGCGAGGAATCATTGGTTCCAAAGTGTGCAGGAAGGCCATTCCACAGGCAATGTCCAGGGCAAACTTAACCGCCTGCATCTGGTCCACGACAAAATCTGTTAAAAGAGGAGATCCATGTCAATCCTTCGACCAACAGACCTTTGTTACAAACGTCAGTAATGCTGAAATTTAAAACGCAAAGATTTTAGAAATTAAGTGATAAAAAAAAGAAAGAATGTGGTACTCACTGGTGCCTTCATGTAGCACATTGAAAAGAGATCCATAAGGCATCCAGTGTGTGATTATGATGGGGTGTGGGGCAGGGGGGGCTGGACATGCCCCCAGGACAGGCAACACATTGGGGTGTGAGAATATCCTGGGATTAAACATCAAAATACACATTAATTACATTTTCGGCTTTTTCATGGAGCTGGTATTAGTGTTGGTTTTCAACTGATTTACATATTCCTTTCCAAAAAAAAGTGTCTTTTACAGTATTCCAATGAACAAAGAAGTGTCAATTAAAAGCAAACAGAACAAAAACTGTTGGCCACAGGTCTGGAAAATGTACAGCATCACAAGACAACTAAACATAAAGCAAAAAATAACTAATAACAGAATGGTGGGTCCAACTGACCTTAACTTGGGGGACTCCTCATTGAAGTCTCTGCTCTTCCTAGTGGTCCAGTCACGGACCTTTAGAACTTTCACCGCAATCTCATTGCCTTGCCAACGGCCTCGCCATAGCTGCAATGGGAAGAGGGCCAGCATGAATGAGACAGAACAGAGCCGCAAGTGAGCAAACGGAAGAGAGACTTAAGAGCGGCCTCAGCCGCTACCATATGAAAAAGTATTTATTACATATGGTAACTGCATACCTCTCCAGAATGGTTATCATTTCTCTTTTGTGTCAGAGCCAGCTGTCGGTGGTCAATTCCTGCTTGCTTGTTTAGTGTACCGTTACCTACCAGACACACAACAGCACAAGTCACTGAGCTGAGAACCAACCAACAAACCTGTTTTCTCTGCAACACAGTAAACATGCAATATGACACCCCTTTCAATGTACTACATACAGGGTTCTTATACATTTTTACTAAATTGTCTAAGGCAAATATTCGTGACCATACATTCTCTGAATTTCCGTGTAAAACTAAACTTATGACAAAGGCTGAAAGGCTTAAAGTAAACAGCGTTTCTTGCCCCAAGTTCACGGAAGCCCGAGCTCAAGTGAAATGTCAAAAATAATCAGCTGTAATTTAAGTGACTTTTAAAAGGAGACACATGACTGCAGAGTTGCTGGAATACAGAAGCAACGCCATTGTCATTGTGCACGGCACAACACTGCAGCACAGCACACGGTGACACAATGACATTGAAAGCTAAAAACAATTGAAAGCACGTTGTAAGTCGCTCTGGATGTAAATTTTTTAACAATCACCCTTGGTGAGCAGAGGGCAGCCATGACAGGCACCCGGGGAGCAGTGTGTGGGGACGGTGCTTTGCTCAGTGGCACCTTGGCAGATCGGGATTCGAACAGTCAACTTTCTGCCCATGTGACGTGGTTCACTACATAAAGCGATAGAACTGCACTATTTTTAAGCATAGAAAAACGTTTCTTGCACAGTCTTACGGGAACTAACTGACTTTTCGTCTGGAAAAGTCTCTTTTCAAATTCCAAGATTTTTCCATGTTTTTAATGACTGTAGGATCCTTGTACATATTCACACAAGATGAAAACGAACACAATCAAAATACAAATGGGTTTAAATGGCTAAGTAGTTCTTTTTTTCCTTCCCTGTTTTGAAAAAGTGAAAATGTGAAAAGTTTCGGCAGGACTAAAGTGAAAGTTTTATAGATTTATATAAACAGGGATATAAACACAGCCACTGGGGTCCCAAGCTTGGGTAAATGGAGATGGTTGTGGATGAGGAAGGGCATCCGGTGTAAAACTTTTGCCAGATCAATTGTGCGGACCTCAGGTTCAGCCGAAAGGAAGAAGAATAAAATCAGTGATTTCTTGGCTTTAGCTAGAACTAATTCTGCTCTAGAACTGCTCACTGCAGTAACTGGCTGCTTAGTGCCTAGAACGTAATTCAGCGAGTGTGACTCACGGGGCCGTGTCCGGGTGGTGCCTTTCCAGAAGGTGTCCTTAAAAGGCACCTTGTTCAAGTTCTGTCCAAGCTTCTCTGCTTGCTCTGAAGGAAGGAAATTCCAGTCAGACAAAACACAAAATTATTCACTTGCTTGAAATATTGAGGCATGACTGTAAAATGTCATAACACTGAAAGGTTAGGTGCCTCACATGTGATCAGACATAGCGTTTGATATGAGATACCTTTTAGAAGCTCCCGTAGGTGTGGTTTGCCTTTATCCATTGGGGTTTCTCCATATTTGTTGCAGACGCTCACCTGTGCTCCGTTAGTCACCAGGTCCTGAGGGGAAGAACGCCATAAAAGGAAAATGTTCACACAGGGCACAGCCGTGGTCGTTGGAGAAGTCATTGTGTCAACATGAAAAAATTATTAGAGGAGCACTAGGTGGCGCTCTAACCTCAGCCACTAGGTCATGTCCCCAGAAGCAGGCATAGTGCAGTGGAGTGTTGCCATGCTCATTGGTTGTGTTTGTGTCTGCCTTGCACTGGATCAGCTGCAGGGGAGGAGTAAAAAAAGAAAAGGACACACACAGAAGTTCAGTAAAAACACAAAACAAGATTACCCGGATGCTTGTTTAAACGCCACACATATTTTATGTTATATAATTTATCTCGGAATATGCTTATTATTCATGTTTAGGACACTGCACAGCTATTGTGTTGCATTTGCTTGTCTTGAAACATGGGACAATGAACCCAGAGGAATGAGACCATTTATGAGGTCTATGTCCTACAAGTCTTACAAAGCTTGGTATTCCTCGCAAATATGTTCCTCCACCAAGCAACCCCACACCTCACTGAACAAAAAGAAAATCACTTCATCTTTTGAGCCCAAGTGAACATTTGTACAAAAAAAAAATCCCTCTCAAGGTATTCATGTGATATGGAACAAACCTACACCTCAAAGAAAACACAGTGAGACCTAGTCAGCATTCGCCTTCTCAACATTCCCTGGATGATGCTCGACATTCCACTGGGAAAATTCAACTCTGGTGCACTGAAGTGCCAACATGAATGTGCATGCAGAAAGCTGGGAATGGCCTCGTCTCAATAACCCACATCAAAATAATTTAGCAGGTGACAGAGGATGCCTCACCTTGCTCACAATGTCGCGGTGTCCATGGCTTGAAGCCAGATGCAGAGGCGTGTCGTCTCCACGGTTCATGACATTGATGCGCGCTCCCCTCATGATCAACATGTCTACCACATTGGCGCGTCCCTCGCGACATGCCCAATGCAGTGGGCTGAAGCCATGGTCATCTCTAAAGGGAACATACAATGAATCATGAAGGGAAAGTGAAGCTAAAGTGAAGTGATTGTCATTCTGATACACAGCACAGCACAGGGTGACACAACGAAATGTGTCCTCTGCTTTTAACCATCACCCTTGGTGAGCAGTGGGCAGCCATGACAGGGGAGCAGTGTTTGGGGACGGTGCTTTGCTCAGAGGCACCTCAGTGGTTCCTTGGCAGATCGGGATTTGAACCGGCAACCTTCTGATTACGGGGCCGCTTCCTATACCGATAGGCCACCACTGCCCCGCATCTGCATGCATGTATTTTACAATAAACACAAGACAAACAGTTGTCATCATTACAGATAAAAAAAATCACACACAATACTATTGCATTCAGTATTGTAAATCACTGTAAAATGATAACTGATCTGTAGCATATAGTAGAATATTAGTTATTAAGGGTATTGTATGTGTCATTGATCGGATCTGAATGTAATGACTTATTAGGCGTGATCTGTAGAAGTCTGTAAAAGATATTCATTATTAGTTTTTTATGGCAAAAGGGACAGGAGAGTGTGAAGACAAAGGAGTTCCTAACTTCAAAGTCATGCTGGTCCCCATGTAGTTTCTGGCAGCCTGTATTAATTTTAGTTTTAGTGTAGTCTTTGAGTCAAGATGTTCTTTTAGTATTTATTAGTCACGTCCATACTCATTTTAGTCTAGTCCAGTTTCAGTCGAGTTTAGTCTTAAACTTAGCCAGGACTATCCATGAAAATTTTAGTCAACGAAAACTGATAAATGTCCACATTTTTGTTGTTGTAATGCAATTCTATTTAAACCAGTCTATATAGTACAAGTACCTAGTAGAACAGACAAAAGGAACATTTTCTTTTAGTCAAAACCATTACATAATTAAAACAAGGTTCGTCTTCTTATTATATTATTGTTACCTTATAGATTCAAAAATACACTACATCCATTTCAGATACAAAAGACGTGCTGATTTGTTTTTCCCACATTCTGCTTTCTTTTCCACTTATTTGTTAAGAAAGTGCGTCCAAAGATCGCTTCAATCTTTTTTCTCCCAGCCATCTGCTAAACCATCAGAAGTATTCTGAAATTGAATTTATTCAGCGATTGTGTATTGTCAAAGTGATGTCATCTGTGCGACTGGATGGGAGAACAGGAAACGACGATATAAAAACGCGATTAAACAAAAAGAAATTAGTAAACAACATTATATGATATATATTGTTATAGTTACATAGAGTTACGTCTCATCTCGATCATGTCAAAAATGTTTGTTGACAAAAACAACACTTTCTGACACAGATCCCATTGTCAATGGATCAGAGACCTTAGACAGAAGGAAGGGTAGGGTGGTAGTCGCCAAGTAGGTAACACACTTGTTAGGGCTGTGCGATATGGCATACAATTCATATTGTGATATAAATTTAACCATAGACTGTATATATTGTGGAATATAATTGTATCCAACTGCAGCAGGAAGCTGTATAATAAACTTTTTACATATTCATCGACATATAGCATAACCTTGTACCAGAGAAAACAATATCTGGGCAATTATACTGAAAATGGACTGTCACATCCATCAAAAAAAAAAAAAAAAAAAAAAAAAAGTGAAGTGATTGTCACATGTGATACACAGCAGCACAGCACACGATGCACACAGTGAAATTTGTCCTCTGCATTTAACAGTGTGTGGGGACGGTGCTTTTGCTCAGTGGCACCTCAGTAGCACCTTGGCGGATCGGGAATCGAACCGGCAACCTTCTGGTTACAGGGCCGCTTCCTTAACCGCTAGGCCACCACTGCCCTAAGGCCAGTGAAATACCAGGAAGTTGTATGACGCGAGTGATTATCTAAAATGTTGTCAGAAAAATAATATAAATTACACTTTGCTTGTTCATAGTTTATCATGCAGTCCCTCTAGGATTCCAAAATTTGATTTTGTGATATTTAAAATCATAATGACTTTTTTTTTTTTCTTGCACAGGGCACCAAACAGGCTAGGACCTCCCCCTGTGCACTGTCAGTAAGTAATAAGTACAACTTGCCGGATCGGTTCCGCACCTGTGGTGGTATGGATTGGGCACTGACATGCTTAGTAAATCTGGAAGTGTGCAGCGGCCTATTAAAGCCTTGTTTGTATTTTATTTATTGAGTCTGCAATAGTTTTAAAACTCTAGATTTATGGATTATATTTTTAATGATATTTAAGGCCTTATTTTATTGGAAACTCAATTTTTGAGTTATGGGGAAACCCAGGTGATATGACATACCATTTATACCCTAATTGCGGTATATAATTTAATCTGTAAATTTAAATGTAACCGTTTTTAAAAGGGTAATTATGTCCATAGCAAAGTGACTGCAGCAGGAACACTTTTCAAAGTAGAATATTTATTGTGAACGTAGAATATTTATTGTGCAAATCTGCAATTATAGAAAAAATATAACATCTCTCCCATAAAGGTCTTGACTACAGTTGAGTTAGCAGTTGATCCTGTTTTTGACAGACATTCATAGAACTTTGCTGGATTTTCTCTCACTCATTAAAGAAATCCTAGAAATCTCCATTTTGTGAAAGTGAACTTACACACACACGCACACACACACGCACACACACACGCACACACACACACACACACACACACACACACATACACGTTAATTTTTGAATTGCTGCAGATGATAAATTGTGAAAATGCTAAATAAATAAGCCTAACCCCAAACGTAAACCTAGCCCTATTATGTGAAAATAGTGTGAAAGTGCATGATGTATATTTAATTGGAGTGGTATTTAAAAAAAAAATAAAAAATACAGGACCCTCTTCTAACTTTACTCAGGTCAGATTATCGATGCTGCACCACTCTTTTTAACAAGCCCCTCCTCTGTGTTCTCGTTCATTTCCCAAAAAGAATGAATCGTGATGCAAGTAGGCGTGTATTGCAAATGTGATGAGGATATTTCTGCAATAAGCCGGTATAATCAAAATCTCTCCTGTTAGTCAAATTTATATTGCACACCGTTTATACTGCACATTACATTACACAGGTTCAAATCCCACTTATTAGCATTGGGTCCCAGAGTGTCTCCAGAGGGACTCTCCCTGTAACTACTAATAAGTCGCACTGAATAAGGGCGTCTGGTAAATGCTGTAAAAGTAGGAAGAGTAAGTGGGCACGAAGAAGGCAGGAGAGCGATAGACAGACCAAGACAGCATAGTGTTACAGAGTCAGGAAAGGAAGGGGAGAGAAAAGGGAGCCTGGATATCTCCATCAGCCCTTATAAGGCTCTAGCAGACTTCCTTCACTCACACACACACACACACACACACACACACACACACACACACCCTCCCACCCAGCTGCTGTGCCGTCTCCACTCCCGTCCAACGGACCTCCGGCATCTCACACTGCGTTTTATTAGAAGAGACCCAGTCAAACAGAAGCTGGAGCTCATCAGCCTACGTGTGTAAAGAATGTAACAGGACTATGACTCACTGCTGCTGTCACAAATTGAATTTACTAAAACTGGCTCTGATTTTTTTTTTTTTGGTGGAAATGACAATTTAGGGACTGTTGCATGTTGCTAGTTGTCACAGGCCAGGCTCTATTCAGAGGCAGAGAGTTAAGCACTGCAGGACACACAGTCAATGGCAGCTGTAATAAAAGGGACATTATTTGCACTTACAGCGAAACTGAAGGCGCTTTGTGCAGCGCAAGGGGGTCCACATACTGAATTTTATGGCCTGACGTCTTAACGTGGATAACAAAGACAGAGCAGAGGAAACCAGGGACAGCTGTTAGATGCTCTGTTCCAGGTTTTCACTATAATGCATGCAGTGCCTTGGTAGTAGGGCTGCACGATTTGGGGAAAGACATATTGCGATTATTGAGTTCAATATTGCGATATGCGATTGCGATATGATAAAGGACACTTGCTTGTATATCAATGAAAAGTCGCATACTAATAGTGAAATGTTTAATTTCAAAGTGAAACATACAAACTACTTAACAACCTTCTACAAAATACAATATTCTACAAAATTAAATAAATCACAAAAACTATTTTACATTACTGTCGAACGACAAACCCTGGTAAGGCTAAACAACTGTTTTGATTATGTTTGGCCATTATAAAATCCCGTATTATAGTTCTTACGTTTAACCAAAACGTTGTTTGGAGGCTGACTTGAACACAGGCTAGCTTAGCCTAGCTTAGCTAAGGTTAAGACTTATAATGGCCAAATATATTAAAAACAATTGTTCAGCCTTACCTATGAAATGTAATGCCCCCGGGATCTGGTTTGGAGCGTACAGCGGTTAGTACAGCCCCAAGCAGCACAAGAGTGAGGCATTTTTATGCACTTCTCTCCATAGACATGTATATGCTTCACGCCACAGCAGAGCCTATCGCAATATGGCGGCGACGTTGACGTACGATGCACCGCGTCATGCGGCATCTAACCATATGTCTCCGAATCGAAAGTCATGTGACCAAACATGTCACATCCGACTGAAGTAAGACTTCAGTCAGCTCGTAAACTTTGAGAGAATGAGACAATGGATCGGATATGTTGCCGATCCAATCCATGTACTAATCATTTAAATTGCAGCTTTTTGCGTTCATGTAATCGCACAGACTGACATTGTAATTGCGATTACAATTGCGATTAGATTAATCGTGCAGCACTACTTGGTAGGTTATTTTAACTCACATCATGCATCATTACAGAAATAGAAAATATTGATTGCCTATGACTGACCGCCCCTGCACACACTACTACTTTCAGATCACCAGCCCGTCAATCTGTCAATTGCATTGTCATTACAAACATAATTTGAAAATGTGCAGCCATACAGCTACATGGCCAACCTGTATGATAATGTGATACTGTTGATTTAGTGAAAGTAATCTTAAAAATGATACAAATGGTCCATTACACATTCAACAACAAACAAACAAACAAAAAGTTGATACTGGACACCAGTGCATTGAAACACATTATTTAACCATAAAATACCCAAATTCAAATTCTTTCAATCTGTCCTACACACTGTGCTGAAACTACTTCAATGGGTTAATAGGCAGCAGGAAGAAGTAACGGTCAGACACTCTTCACCACAAAAACGGAGGTTATTTCAGGGTGAAGCAGCTGTCGGCACAGCTCAGGGTGGCAGCCAGAAGCCAGACGAGTCTCCTGTCCACACTGTCTCTCAGCAGTGCGGCGTCACTAGATGCTCGGCACCCAAGCCAACACTACTACAGAAATCCCTACTGCACACACTGCAATATAGAAACGCAACATTTACATTTACAGCATTTATCAGACGCCCTTATCCAGAGCGACTTACAATCAGTAGTTACAGGGACAGTCTCCCTGGAGCAACTTAGGGTTAAGTGGGATTCGAACCCAGGTCTTCTGGTTAATAGGCGAGTGTGTTACCCACTAGGCTACTACAAGACACACATAGCACAACACTGTATATCACATAATAAGTAGGGGTGTTGGCAATACATATACATCAATACATTGTGATATTTTATGTAGTGATATTGTATCGATACAGGGACATCAAATATCTGTATTTTTGTATACAAAATTCACGTTTTCTTTCGTGAGGTCAGCAGAGATGAGAATCGGCGTGACAACAACCTCCACTACTGTAGATGGCGCTGTAAAGCTGGGCATTTGAGCAGTTCAGGCTTGGCATTTCAGGCAGAGTGAAATCGCAAAACACGACAGACCAATCAGAACATCATATTTTGTCGTATTTCAGCTCTGTTTTCACCTATTCAGGGAACTGTACAGTGATCTGAATTGTGAATACATTATAATCATATCATGATAGGAATCATATTGTGAGATCCTTGCCAATACACACCCCTAGTAATACGCTGATACAAGCCATATAGTCTTCTGCCCATGGTTGTGTGCCTACACCTAAAAAGTCCATAACGATTTCAGACAGCGATGAAGCGATGAGTAACGCTTCTTGAGTGAAATGCTGCCATAATAAGCCTTCAAATGACTGGCACATCAGTCCCTCCAGAAATTCCCCTGCCATTTATGCATACACCACCATGTTTCTGCATATGTCCTGTCTCTTCTGGATTCCACTGATCATAGCAGACAGCTGCAGTCAATCCCGCAGTTCTGCCGAGAACCAAAACTTTTATTGAAATAGCCTAAATGGCCACTTAATGCTGAATGAATATTTTTATATGTATGTTTTTTTTAATGTATATACATTTCAGCATTTATCAGCACATTCCACTGGATGCAAGTGCATTTTTACATTGACAGCATTTATCAGACCCCCTTATCCAGAGCAACTTACAATTAGTAGTTACAGGGACAGTCCCCCCTAGAGACATTCAGAGATTAGTGTCTTTCTTAGGGACACAATGGTCATAAGTGTGGTTCAAACCTGTGCTCTTTTGATTCATAGGATACTAAATAAAAAAAAATAAAAAAAATCACACACAGCACCATCAAATAAACAAGCAGATATCACGGATCATGAATGCCTCACATTCCTGCCTCGATGTCACCGAGAGACTTGCCACTTTCACATCAAATATTCTGAAGGAGCAGAACAAACCCTCCCTCTGCATTTCCTGCAGTAACGCACACAACATGAATCCCACCACACAAACATGTGACAGTTTAAGGAGGGAAGGCGGAGCCAGCCGACCTTTCGTCACCGCTGGTAACGAACGCGCGGACAACCCCCCAACTCGCCCCTCAAATGCTCTGTTATCAATTTCAGCACGAGGAGTAACGCCGAGAGGAAATGAGAACGCTATCAAACGCCACGGGGGGAGGGGCAGGGGAAACAGAAGCCAGCGGACGAGAGTAACGAGCTACGATACGGTCTCCTCCGCGCCGCCTCCCGCGAATCCCCTTGCTCCCCCCGCCCAGTTCCTCTGCTACGTTTTTTGGCGAGCCGCAGACCATTCCCCCCGGGCCCTGCGTGTTATTCCATGTAAGGGCATTTTGCAATTCGGCAAAGCTATCTAACGTTCGAATCTGCGTGCAAGGCCCTCTAATATAATGCTGCGTCCGTACGGACAGGGGGGGCGGGACAGCGCGCTACCAGACCACAGTGATCTTAATTACCGCTCCAGAGTGGCTTTCGGCTTTTAGGAGAACGCGGCATCGGTCAATGAAAGGCTGCGCCGAGGGGCAATCAGCTAATGGGTTTGAGCGGTGAATATTGATGCTTAGCCTACAACCAAACAGTTCGCCAGCGTCACAAACATTTTTAACAAAATAAATGTTATTACAATGAATTCTGCATACAGTACTGAGCAAATGTAGGCCGTGGTGAGACTAATTAACCCATCCTCTCAACGGTAACTCACAAGTACTCGTACATTAACAGCGAAAGTGGCAATGTATTTATGTGGATATCTAGGGATGTGCTACAAGAACTGGGGGGTTGGTCTTCCCCCAACTAACGAACGACCTCAGACAAGCAAAAGCCCTACAGATGGAGAACAATACAGCGTTGCTGCTCAGACACCGATGGGAAGACAGAGACTCTTTCTCTTCACACATGAAGACATTCTGCAATAAATTGGTTGGATCAGCGCTGTTAGGTTGACAAACTTGCTTGGAGCTCAGATGAAGAGTTTCATTCTTTTCACTGTACACTACATGCATCAGATCTGTGTAATATTTAATTCAGTGAAGAAGAAAAAATGTGACATTACAATTCAGCACAATTTTACTGTAGATTAGACAAAATGTATCATCGTCGTCGTCTTCCTCCTCTTATCCGGGTCCAGGTCGCGAGACAGCCCTCTCCTCAGTCACCTCCACCAGCTCATCCGGCAGGACCCCAAGGCGTTCCCGGACCAGACTGGAGATATCATTTCTCCAGCGTGTTCTGGGTCGACCCGGCGGCCCGAAACACCTCCCCTGGCTCCTCTCGATGTGGAGGAGCCGCGGTTCTACTCCGAGTCCCTCCCGAATGTCCGAGCTCCTCACCCTATCTCTATGGCTGCGCCCAGCCACCCAACAGAGGGAACTAATTTCGGCCGCTTGCATCCACGATCTCGTTCTTTCGGTCATTACCAAAAGCTCATGACCATAGGTGAGGGTTGGGACGTAGTTCGACCGGTAAATCGAGAGCCTTGCTTTCTGGCTCAGCTCCCTCTCCACCACGACAGATCGGTTCAGCGTCCGCATCACTGCGGACGCTGCCCCAATCCGCCTGTCGACCTCCTGCTCCCTTCTACCGTTTTCCGGTCGAGAACCTTGGTCTAACTAACGGTTGAACTAATCGTGGTGTATGGAATTTTGCCACCAAAATGTAAGCCTTACCCCTGGTTGAGGTCATTCTCGGTGTTGTCCAGCCAAAGGCGAACTGCAACAGCGTTGCCCTCTCTGCACTGGGTGAATATGTCGTCCATGGTGGCTCTTCGCAGCTGATTCCACGGGCCGGCTAGCTTCTGCTCTGAAATGCGGGGGCAGACGCGAGTACACGACACAGGCAGCCAGGCGAAGTCGGACGCGGGCCGGACACCATTCGTCCGTCCCCCGGCACAGCAGCAAGAGACGCCGAACGGTCCTGACGGCGACAGAAAAGTGCGAGGGCAACGTTACACAGGAAACGAGGCAGAAATGTGGACGTTTGCAGTGATCTACGGATCACACCATACGGATCACATGTAACTTTATTAGGTTAAGGAAGAGAGGTACAGACACGGGATGCTGCCGGTTATGAGGTCATTCTGGGTAGGATGTCCATCACGACCATAACCCACGAAGCTCTGGTTCGAATTACGAGTGTCTGACATCAGTTCTGATTGCGTAACGCCGTCCACCGTGTTAAAGCCAGTCTGTGGTTACACGACGTACTGTGGCCAGTCAGTACAGGTCTACAGTTCCCGGAGATTACACTTCATTACAGTATTTATATATGAAAATATATATATATATATATATATATAGTTAATTGATCTCATTACTAATCGCTCGGCCCTCGGGGAAAAGCAGATCGGCTTTGCGTTTAAGTAATCTCGGTGTTGACGGACGTGGAGGGGGAATTTTGAGGAGACGATCGTTTCGGAAACGTATCTAATCGGGAATCACGTGGAACAGGAGCAGCGATTTTCCAGGATAACCCGCAAACCTAAAACACACATGGAAGGGGAATTATGAGGAAAGCGTGACACCTTGAAGAGTTTAAGCACAGGAGCTCGGTAGAAACTTTTTTTTTTTTTTTTCAGGAAAACTGAGCAACATTAAGTGCGTACCGAGGCGTCACAGGAGGTTCCCTGAAGGGCAGGGAAACGGCGACGAGGCGAGGCGACCTTTACTTCAGCAGTTAACACAGCCAATGACAATAAAAACACATCGCTAGGAAAACGAACGACTTTTGTTGTGTGGGGGGAGAAGCGAACTTTAGCGACGCTGCTAGAATTACGCAGCAGACCAGCCCGGCGCGCCTCGGGGTGTATATATAAGTATACATACACAGAATATTTATATATATATATATATATAGAGAGAGAGAGAGAGAGAAATGCGACCGACGTTGCGAACGAAGCGCACGTCTTCCGAACGGCAAAGGCATTAGAGTGAGATATAATGCACAGTTCCATAAAACGACTTACCCGGGCGAACACTGTTTTAGCGTTAGCCGCTAGTTAGCTGCTTCGAACGGTCCACACCCTCCTGTAGCGCTACGTGGGAGAAGAGAGGAGGCCGGACACTGAGCAAAAAAAAAAAAAAAAAAACGTTGTTTTTTTTAGCCCCACCGGCAGCGTCCTCTGGTGGACGTCGGCTGTTCAAGTTACACAGAAGTAGACTATATTTTTCCTAGAATATTTTCTTCAGCCGTCATTGTTTGAAACACAAAAGGAATGCGACTAATATTATGTTCCTGCAAATTGTACTACCATTCGTCACTGTACTCACTTTGTACTAGCCATTTAAGTGTGAAGGCTTTATTGTCATGGCACAATCATAATTAGTACAACGGTACAACGAGATTATGAAAACGCACATTACAAAGTAATATTATAATAATTATTTGCAAACATTTAATCTAAAACATTTCTAGTGTGTTATGATTCGCAACAAATTGTTTAATTTATTATCTTTTTAATTTATCTATTTATTTTCTATAAATTGTATTAGGACGTATGAGTAGTTCATGCAAAGTTTACTGCCAACGAAGTGAATTAAACCGGAAACTACAATCCCATAAATCCGTACCCTAACAATGACGTCACTACCGTGCGCCATTCGAGAGTCGCGTGTTGCGCTGTGCTCGCTGTCGCCAATGTGGAAATGCGTCGCATTCTCTGATTTGAATGTTTCCAGTTAAATGAAGAAGACATGCATTTGTCTTCTTGTCCACTTACCATTTCGGACTGCGACATAGTTCAATTCTAAACGCTGACGGATTACGCAAAGATATAAAGCTGCACATGTAAGTTTTTAAAACTGATGTTCCTGGATTTACTGCTATATTCTGGATCAGCGCTTCCCAATCCTGGTCCTGGAGGAACGTCTACCAAAGAGTCTTCACTCCAGCTCTACATTAATTAGGTGTCACTTAATGACCTAATAATGAGTTTGGCAGATTGTGAACCAACCTTGGGAAACACTGTTGTAAATTGTAGAACATCACGGAAATGTTCACTGCGTTATTTTTACTTTTGCGTAGTCTCCTTGCGCCCCTTGGTTTATCTCTGCACCATGTTTGCTGAGGAGGAGTGGAACGATGCTCCAGAAGCTGAGGCTTTGACTCTGTCTGTACTTAAAGGATCCAACGTGGCCCCTTTAACCGTAAGTTCAGACGTAACGTTTAGACCCCCCTGTGTATTTGATTGTGCACCCCTGTTTGTTCTCACCGCACTGAATTATGTTTAGAAGAATGCAGGGACTGGAAAGAAGAGTTTGATGAGGACACTTCAGACCCTGGGCTCGGTACCAGATTGGAGTAGTTGCACAGGTCATGATGAAAGTGAGAGTGACACAGAGGTGGCTTCTCCAAACAAGAAAAAGAAGAAACGAAGTTACAAGCGCAAAAGAGCTTCAAACATGCAGCATGAGCAACCTGGTGACACAGCTACCGTGCAAGAAATGCCCAATAAAAAGCAGAAAGTGACTCTTAGACCAAAAGGTAAGTGTTCTTCGCCCACCATAAGACTACCTACTTCTGCAATGGTATGAAATAACAAGAATATGTTCACCTCTCTGGCCCTTTAGGATCAGGAAATCCAGGTCAAGAAACAAATTCTTGTGTCGCTGATCATAAGCAGGACCTAAAAATGGAGCAAAAAACTACCAAGAACAGTGCAGATAACAAGCTTGGACGAAAGCAGTGGAAGAACAGGATGAAAAACAAAAGAAAGTGTAAGAATAAATACAAGCCAAGCACTGCTGAGACACCAAAGGCGAATGAGTCTTTGCAACAGAATGTTACGCTGAAAGAAAATGCTGCATCTGATGTGAATGGCAAGAAACAGTGCATTCAGTCTACAGATGATATTGGTAAAAGTATACAGAAGACAGAGTCTAGCAAGAAATCACAAAAAATTAAAAATAAAACCAAACATGTCACTTCCTACACGGACAGAGATGCAGTCTTCAGTAGTAAGGACACATTAAGAACTGTAAATGAGCAAGATCATATAAAACTAGATCATTTAAACATGAAGTCACATGAAGTAATTAATGATCAGTCACAACCCACTAAAATGAAGACAAGTAAAGAGAAGCAAAATCAAACTGAAAAGCTAAGGCAGATGTTGAAGGTGAAGATTAAGGGGTGTGACCGCTTCGAAGAGTCAAATGAAGAAGCAACAGAAGACAAGAAAGTTGAGGAAAGTCATGAAACAGGGACACCGGACCGTTCAACTTGTCTGAGATCAAAGATGGAGAAGCGGTTGGAGGCGGCCAGGTTTCGCTACATTAATGAACTTCTGTACACGTCCACTAGTGGCGAGGCCAAGCGGATGTTCAAGCAGGACCCTCAGGCTTTTGACATTTACCATAGAGGCTTCACCAGTCAAGTCCAGTACTGGCCTGCAAATCCAGTGGATGCAATCATCTCTTACATTCAACGGAAGTAAGTTAACAATTTTGCTGGGTTTAGTTACTATGTGGTAAATATACAGATTTGAGGTAAGCTACAGATATACAAATATTGAGTGGGTAATGTGTTTTGTTCTCCTTTTTAGACCTTCTCATTGGGTGGTGGCTGACTTTGGCTGCGGTGACTGCAAGATTGCGCGCAGTGTTAAGAACAAAGTGCATAGCTTTGACCTGGCACCTACCTGTGAACTCGTCACAGTGTGTGACATGGCTAAAGTGAGTAAACTGAAAATGGTGTCGATCCACTGTTATGTTGAACACTGAATCTCTGTGCAAATCTTCCTTTTGGAAAGAGAACACCCAAAACACAGTAGACAGGCCGAGGACCAGTGCAATCCTTTATTGTAATATGGACAAAAAATTATTTGCCTTTGCATTAAGCATGATTCTGATTAATTAGCTGCATGGAATTTGATGCTTGGATGCATTTGCATTGTTCAGATTTCTGCTGCACCCACAATCTGAAATGGACGCTCTCTTACGTTTGTCATACCCAGTAGAGGATATTCTATGGGGCAGTGATGGCCTAGTGGTTAAGGAAGCAGCCCCGTAATCAGAAGGTTGCTGATCCGCCGAGGTGCCACTGAGCAAAGCACCGTCCCCACACACTGCTCCCCGGGCGCCTGTCATGGCTGCCCACTGCTCACTCAGGGTGATGGGTTAAATGCAGAGGACACGTTTCACTGTGTGCACTGTGTGCTGTGCTGCTTTGTATCACATGTGACAATCATTTCACTTTATTATTGTTAGTCACCATCATCCATATAATTAATATAGAAAACAGCTACACATAATGTCAAAGGCACATTACAAACCATCTGTGTTTGTGGTCGTAAATACAGACGTTCTATTTTACTCTTTATCTGTTGACAGGTCCCACTGGGTGATGCTACTGTGGATATTGCAGTGTTTTGCCTGTCTCTGATGGGGACTAACCTCAACGACTTTCTTTTGGAGGCCAACAGAGTTCTGGTTATGAGGTAAGGAAGAGCCATACCAAACTTTACTGTAATATGAACGCTTTATTCATTTTCACTTATTTTGTTTACCTACATGTCTAGTTCATGTTAATATCTGTTATTTGACTTTTCTGATTGCATTGCAAAATTGTGCTCTTGCACATTGCTCAGCAGATATAATTGAATATTGACTGCTATCAACTGCTATTTTTGTTCACTCTGACATCTTTATTTGACAACTTTTTGCAGAGGTGTGCTGAAAATAGCAGAGGTGGCCAGCAGATTTGAGAATGTCCGCAACTTTACCTGTGCCTTGTCTAACCTGGGTTTTAAGTTAAATTCAAAGGTAGGACACTACAGAGCAGCTTTTGGCTCATGTTTTTATAGGTCGTTTGATTATACTTTTTTTCTTCTTCATCTCTTCTCAGGATACAGAAAACAGCCACTTCTACATTTTTGAGTTTTCTAAAGTTAATGATGCTCCAGAGCGTGCTAAGAAATCAGGTTTGGTACTGAAACCATGTCTGTACAAAAAGAGATGAGCGGTTATATTCAAAACAGAACACCTGATACACTCAACAGATAATGTGGAATTTGTTTCTTCTGATTTATAAGCATTCATTTTTGTTTCATTTATGCATGTTCACCGTGACCAAATGCACGTGTCAAAGTGTTAAAGGTTTCAGCATTTTAAAGCTAATCTGGTTTGTATTTTGTATCTTCTGCATTTTGCTTTCTGTATTTTATAAATAATTTATGTATTCATTGTAACTAGTTTTGGTTAGTCTGTGTATCTGTACAAAAATACATTTCTAAAACTGTTAAATGGACTCCTATTTTTTAAAAGGATAAAGGGTGCTAACCAGCCTGACTCGTCTCAGGACACAGAGCAAAGGGTCAAGCTTAGCTGCGAGAGGAATGTAGGTAACTATGTTCTGCTCGGACAGTCCCCAGCTGCCAGCCTCAAGCTCCCTGTCCAGGTACAGTGGGCACTTGTACAGGGGAAGAGACGAGTCGCTGCCAGGGGACTGGACTGGACTGTTAACCATCATGCAAGGCCTGACCCACAGCAGGGGTATTGGGCAGGATTTAGAGGACAGCGTGCTCTGCAGCGCTCCAAGGCTTGTATCCCAGATGGCACCATGCAGCTCCAGCCCACATAGATATATTCCATTAGTGTGGAGGGAAGATACAGAAGCGCCAAGTACCTTAGGACAAAAAAAAAAAGAAATATTCATGCAGATGTATTTTACTGAAAAATGAGTAACCTTAAAGTGGGATAAATACATGGTCATTAACCCAAATGAACGTCAGGTTAATGATTTTACTGAAACATAAGCAAGTTATTATTTATACCTGATAATGAAAGGACATGTGGCTGACATCCTTCCTCTCAGCTCGTGCCATACTTCTTATCAGTGAATCCAGGAATCCCTTAGGGTTTTGAAAAGCAGAGAGGCAGTAGATTTTGGGCGTGTGACTTGCAGACCCCTCCCACAGGTAAGAAATTAGCAGTTCTGCTTGCTTTTCCAGTCTCGAGAGATTGTGAACAGTCACAGAGGATGTCCCATTCCAGCCTGGGCAAGAAAGCTTAGTCAGGAGGACAGATACAGTTTCCACCAGGTCTTCCCACTCCATTTTCAGGAAGCAATGCAAGGGCTCTATAGCCACCACTTCTCCAATGTGCTGTCTGTATTTCAGCCTCTTCTGTAAGGCCTGCAGCCTTTCACATGCTTCCATATAGCCTGCCATCTCCGTTCTAGGACTCAAAGTTCCAATATGACGTCGCACCTCAGAGCTGGGGCTCTGTGATTGGTGCAGGAGGATACGCAGCATGTTACTCTGAACTCTGACTTGCTCCACGGCTAATCCTGAACTGAAACCCAGTATCGTTGGATCACTGGAAATGGGGATGGTGTAAATGCAGTGCTCAAGCCGCTGCATCATTCGTCTTCTATCTGTAGTAATGAGAAAAAAATGGTCACCACAGTGGTCTTACTGCTGAGTGGAAAATAACTGACTTGTGTCTAATCAATAATCCTATATAAGACATTAATTCTATTGCATACCAAATTGCCCAGAGCCAATAATGGCTTCTGAAAGAGTGTGAGGGCCTCTTCCCCAGGAAGGAGGAGCTGGTTTTAGGCAGGCTCTGGCCACCATGTTTATGGTCTCCAGGTCAACAGAGTCGGTCACATGACCTCCATACACAAGCTGGGCTGTATGAATGAAAGATAAAAAAAAAAGTGTTCACTGTCACAGAACAAGGTCTAAAGAAACATAAGAGTGGCTAAAGACAATGTTGTTGCAAATACGCTCATTTTATCTGGAAAATATAGCAAATAGCACAATTACATTGTACAATAAATGTTAATCGTGAAACATTTGACGCAGTTCATTTGAAGAGATGGTGAATAAGATTTAGGAAAAAGCAACACTACCTGCAATGAACTCCAGGGCACCAAATGGGTCATTACAAGGCTTGCAGATATGATTATAAGCATCTGTCAGTGCCAAGAGATCTTCCTGTGTCCTATGGGGCCGATAAAGAACCACTGAACAGGTTGTAGTCACATAATGAAACCATTTACCATATTAATTATAAAGTTATAAAACTGACATATAAACAAAACTTCTGGAAATCCTCAATGACTGTGCTTGTAACTCACCAGCTGTAAATGGCACCATGACCCAGATGTCTGAACATCTGCCTTTGCTGGAGCACAGAGTGTAGAACTGCACAACGCAGTGCTGGCTCTAGCATGCTCCAGGTCTGGTCATGTGTGAGGACAGGGGGACTGAAGGACACAACTTGACTTAATGAAGAGCACAGCTCCTCCCTTAGGTCCCAGGAACTATCGCACACCAAGCGTATGGAATTCATCCTAACCACAGCTACAATGATGCATGAAAGAAAAACAATTAATACACCCAATAAGCATGTTATGGGTTGAAAGTGGAGTCAATTGTTTTTGATCCATCACTAGCTAAAGAAATTTTAATGAATAAAGTGTTAAATCCCTCTAATCATACATTAATGTGTCTGGATGAACAACCTGTGTCATATAGCCATACCCCCTTCTCCACATCCTCTCTCTCAGTCCCTTATCTATTTTTTAGCATTTCAAAATTCCAGTGTATAACATTTCTTAAATTACTGTACATACCTGGTATTGTGAGTGGGTTTTGTCCTTTAGTTACAAACCACAGTCTGAAGACAGGATGCACCTGAATTGCAGACCCTACGTCAGATGTCAATAGTCCCTCCTCAACCCTTGTTCGGTGTCCTGAAAGTAAATATGAGACAGTTGGTCCATAAACAATGGATATGGAGTTCAAATCCAGATGTATGCGATGAAATAATAAGTGCATCAGCTCACCATTTGTTTTGAAGGGAATCACTTTACTGATCTGACTGACCACCTCTTCATCCCATTCATCCAATAAATGACAGTTATTTAGCACAAGCCAATGGCCATCTTGAACAGCTTCCTTTAAAGCTGTTAGAACCTTCTCCTTCTCACAAGCATTTCCAAAGGAAATGACTTTAAACTTTACCAGGAAAAAAGCAAAGCATTGGCAAATTACTTTAGGCATTAAATATATAAATGCTGTCCATTGTTCACTGTAATTGACTGTAATTAACAAAATAAAATGACTAATGCTGCACATTTTGTTAAGTTTTTCTGTTTGGCTACATGATAAAACCATTACTGAAAAGATAAGTCAGAAGAAGCAGTGACTTCATAAAAACCTACCTTTATCCTGTTATTGTCAGCATGAGCCACTTGTTTCAACCAATAAAGAGGGTCCATGCCACCCAGTACTTCCAATTTAAAATCAGGGAGATTAATAATGACAGGGTCCTTATTTCTGGACAAGCTTGAGAGCGCCTTGGCACATTGTGTACTGGACGAGAAGAAAAGCTGGTCCAGCTGACAAGCAGCGAGGTCTTCAGCCACTGCAGACAGGCTGTTTGGGACAAGGGTCTTCCAGAGTAGAGCACGCTGTAGAGAGCAGAGGTGGGCATGGGACTGGCATGGGACAGGACCCGTCACAGTAGAGGAAGGGAAATGCAGGTACTGCTGCCACAGTTGGGAGTTCACTTTTAGTGAACGCATCAGACCCTGGAAGGCTGGAATTTCCTCAAGGCATTGGAGCTCATGATAGACAGTGTGAGGGATCCAGCCCAGAAGCTCATGGTTAGTTGCCTGAGTAACCTTGAGGGCAGGCAGAGGATCAGGGAATGCCCACTCTGGAGGATGTATATCACTAAGACCCCGGAGAAATGCTACCCTTTCCACTTCAGAGCAGCCTTCACTCTTCAAAAAGAGGTTTACAGAAAACAACAATTTCAGCACTGTGGCGTGATTCTGAAAAAGACAGGGCCGATACTGAGCCAGCAGGTGGGAAGCTATCTGGAGGCTTATCTCATCCACATCTGGCAGGGCCTTCTGATCCAAAAGACCATGCAATGACAGTAAGAACCCACGCAAAGTGAATAAGTAGAAGGGGGACAGGCGAGCCACCTCCTGCAGGGCCTGATAGAAGCTGGCAGCCAGTCCTGCCAGAGAACGGAAGTCAGTCAGCAAGGGATTGTAGAGCTCCAGCTTTTTGTTTATCGCAGCAATGTCTGCTTTCAGCTTCTCAGACGTTTCCTGGCACGCTAAGACTCGTGCAAGGAACTGATGGTCCTGCAGAAGTGGAGTTATGGAATGTAGGATGTACTCCGTCAGGGAGACCTATAGGGTTGAAATAGGTGAAGCTCATTAACTAATCAAACTTCATTGAAAAATCTATTATATATCTATCTATAGTTGGTGTGCATTTGAAATACTTGTACTATTATTAGTCAAAAATGTAATGTGTTTCCTTGATAACACTTTACAGCATTTATCAGACACCCTTATTCAGAGCGACTTACAAGTAGTTATAGAGACAGCCCCCGTGGACTAAATGTCTTGCTCACATGGACTAATTAAGTGCCCTAAATTATTGTTCATTTAACATAACCACTTACAAAATTGAAGAGATCTTTACCTCCTCCTTATGCATTTTTTCCTGAAACATCTGCTTGCCGGCCTTGAGCTGACCCAGCTGAACACACAGCCCTGGACTGTGAGACTGCACAAGGTCGGCCAATATGAATTCCTTCAGTTCACTTGTGCTCAGTGACATATCAATGATCTGCACCTCATCCAGAATCAAAGGATGGATCTCTACAGGGAAATAATTCTCAATTTTAAAAATAATTGGAAAACTATTGTCTTAATCATAAAGTTGTTTTTTTTTAACCTTTTAGCACAGAGTGTACAGGCAGGGCTGTGCTGAGAAACAGCCTGAACTCTGGATGAGTAGGTGGGACAGGATGCACAGGAGCACCGTTACCAACTGACCGCACCATGAACTTCATTAACTCAGCGCAGGGGACAAGACACTCCACATGAGTAACCAACACACTCAGACCTGCCATTATAAACAACATAATGCATTGCATTCATTCAGTGAAAAAAATACATTAATAATATTTTGTTCTTTAGGACAGGCATGTGACATAAACCTTTTTCTGCTCGTTGACCCAACGTTTTCAGCAGATCAGGGTCAGTGGCAGAGACCACAAGCCCAAACTCATCCTCTTTAAGAAATGTGCACCCCTCTTGTGGGAGCTGATCTAAAACGCAGCAGTAGAGTATTACCATTTCGGTGTCATTGGCTTAATGATCTTCAAGACTCTTTAAGCTTACCCATCTGTAGTATAGTCTGAGAAACGAAGTCCTCATGTTGGTCTATGTCTGCCAGCAATGTGCATCGCTTAGCCGGAGGCAGGTAGCATCCCCAGATGAGCAGCTTCAGCAGTAATCGTGGGGGAACTTCCACGTGCTGCAGCCTCAACCCCAGCACCCGGGCCATGGTGTCCTGCAGCTGGGTGTTCACCGGGATTGGTACGAATGGAGGACACTGGGGAGGGGCCGTAACAAGGCCGCTGAGTAATGATGCTCTGGGGTCCTCTGGGCTGACGTTTATAATGCCAGAGACACAGAGATCATGCCACTTTGCAAGCAGCTCCCGTCGAACATCGGGTCCAAACGGGCCGAGGTAAGTGACTGAGGCTGCCAGAATCAGAGCATCACCGGAGACAGTCTGGTTGTTCCTTTTTACCAGCTTAGAGCATTTAAAATAAATACAGTTAAGTACTGTTGGAACCAAAAATCTAAGATGATGATATACTGTTCACAAAAAATGCTATTTAAATATTCCACATTAATATTCTTGTCATTTATGCAGCATATGCATTCACTCAAACTCAAGTCATTGTTCATTTTAAAGCCTCACCCCTTTAGCCTTATTCCATTCAGCTGTGTAGCATTCCACCTGCTGTACAGTGGTTTTGGCACTTCGCTCTTGCATCTTGGCTCGGGCTAGCTGATTGGTTAACTCCTTGATCTCACCAGAGACAACCTGATGCTGGTGCTTTAGGTTTTCTAGACGCTCCCGCGCCGCTTCCTCCCGTTGCTGGGCAACACGCAGTCGACGTTGCATGTCCACCACTTGTTCATCAAGCTTTTTGCTATAACCCATCTGTGAGGCCATGTTGCGTAGGAAGCAGGCTTTCTTGTAAACTGCCCGTACCCAGTGACAGAGCGACTCGCAAGCCTGACTCTTGGAACGCACGGCTTCTGGCAGGAAATCTAGTGTCTCCACAATTAGAGCAAGGTCTTGAAGCAGGGTGTCGCTTAAGTTGGGGTCGTAAGACTCAAGCTTCTGAAGGTGCAGACCGAAAATGAAAGGGACATTAAAGCTTGAAAATGAACATGGGGTCTTGATGTTCTCAATTCAAAAGCATTTCTCAGGTGTCCTCTGACCTGGAGAAAGTTAGGCTGTGACATGATCTGTCTGCAGCTTTCCCAGTCGGGCGGGCGATTGAAGAGCAAACATACAGCCTCCACTATCACCATCAAACCCTCCGGCGGGTACCGATATCGCCGCACCTCGTCCAGATCCGATTCCCTGAGAGACTGCAGTGCCTCAAGGGCTAACTTGTGCAATGGACTCACCTTCATGCAAAACATAACTTTTTCACTTCTACGAGGGAGAATGTTGCACCTCCCACTGGTGATACTTTCAGCAGCACAGCACAGTCAGAAACACACAGACAGCAAGTACACGTTTTCAGATGGTACATACGTTCAAAGACAGATGGGCTGACGGGTCATTTTGTAAGGAATATGCAAATATGAATATGCCCTACCCTTCTGAAAGCGTCCTGGACCTGTTGATGGGCGAGCCGAGACTGTTTCTTCTGATGGGACAGGAGATACTGCTCGTGGAGGCATTCTTGGTGCGAACGCTTGAATAGACTATGCTCTACTTCCAATTCATGATTCAAGTGACTCAGGCACTGTAAATATGAAAAACAAGAATTTCAGCATCATTTGCTTCTCAAGTGGGCAGTGTATGAAATAATTTCCCAATGTAGGAAAGAGTATGAAAGTGACTCCAAACACATTTTCATGGTATGCCTGATCAATGATGTGTGGGTGAATTTTACCTCTTGCTTCTCATTTAAGTGCTTCTTCAATCTCAGAATTTCCTGACCATAGCATTCAGTTGTGTCCATCATTTCCTTTATGCAGCCTAAGACTGTTGCTAACCTGACAAGATAAAAAAAGGCTGTGTGTGTAATAGAATGACATTTATTATTTAAACTGATGACACACATAATAAATGCACTGACATTTAGCACTCACCTAGTGGCCTGGTTTTGGCCTTGCTGACACAGGTGGTCAGAAATGTAGAAAATGTGCTTCATTAGCTCCATATAGATTCCAGGGCTAAACGCTGTGTTCCCAAGATGGAAAGATGCAAATCTGACAGCAGATTGATGAATAATTGCCATGGCAAAAGAGATGCTTCTGGCTAAGCCATCCTCATCAGCTTAAGATAAATTAGATAAAAGAAAGCAGAAAAATACTTAAAAAGATGTAGCACAGTTTCTCGTTTTTTTTTTCAAGATCAGTTAACATTTACATTTACGTGATTTATCAGATGCCCTTATCCAAAGTGATTTACAATCAGTAGTTATACGGACATTTCCCCTGGAGACTTGAACCTGTGACTTTGTGGTCTTCTGGTTCATAGGTGATTATGTTACCCACTAACTACTACCCCTATTTGTATTTAAATAACAAATATTAGTAATTGTAGTTCACTAAAACATCTCACCTTTAATGTCAGAGCCAGGAAGACTGTCCTTCAAGTGATAAGATGCTATCTCCATCAAAGATTTAGTGTTCCATGGCCAGTACACCTCAACACAACAACTGAGACTCAGAGCTTTTCTATGTGCTGATATCACTGAGGTGTCCTGGACGGTCCCATCAGCACTATTCCTGAGCAGTGGCAGTAGCAGGAACACATGCATATTCCTCCGAATGTTTCTGAAATAACTGACACAGGATGAAAATAGCATGGAAACTGGCTATAGAAATGTTTTTGTTCATAGGGCAAGTAATCATAACAGCCCTCAGTAGATAGTAACTGTCATATTGTCTAATTTAATATGCTTTAGCTAATAATCTCATGACATTTACTTAATATATTCACAATACGTCAATACATCTTTTAGACTCTTCTTAGCATTAAGCTTGTAAATTCCGTAATAAGCATTTTATCTGTTTCTTGGTTTTGTTTTCCAAATGTAAGCTGATATTGTAAGACTATATTGAGACTTAAAAATAGCTACAAAGTATGGCAACATTGCAACACATCATCTTACGTTTCAAGAGCTTGATTATCTCCTGTATGCCAGTGAGAGGTCTTCACAAGCTCTTTGATCTTCAGAGCCACATTCATCAGTTCATCATTTGAGTATAGCCCTGGGAATGTGCCTTCAGCCATCACAGCCTGAAGGAAATCTCTGACATCCTGACCCACATTCTGATGGACCATGAAAATGACCCTCAAACGCAACACCCCAGACTGTATACCAGCTTCTTTCAGCATCTCCCTGAATCTGTTTTCATTTCCAGAGTGCACTTCAATCAGTTGGTACCCTGTCAGACGGGCTGTCAAACGCACCAAGGTTTTTCGGCCGGTGCCCTTAACAGTGCTGAAGAGAACTCCATGACCACCTGGCATGAGTAGAGCACGAAGGATGTGAAAAAGCTGGCACACCCTGGTACTGTGCACAGCATGACTGGGAATACCAGAGAAGTTTTTTTCATCCTGAATGTCTATGCTCTTCACCATGAGGACCAACTTTTGCACCAATGAGTTCAGATCTCTTTCTTGGTACAAGGAGTTGTGTTTGAACCTCTGCTGTTGTGCAATGGTGTTAAGAGGTTCAGACAGCTCTGGGCCAAAAATCACTTGGTGAATGGTGGCACCCATGTCTTTAAGGAGCTCCACATGAAGACAAGAATCTGCTGGCATGGGTGAGACTTCTTTATCAGTTGTAATTTCTGGAGATAGAACACTGCTAAAATGCCTCTCAGATGTTTGTGCTAAAACATTTTGTAGTGAATGAACGTCCTCCTCTGCGCAAAAATGATCGCCAAAGGTTCGCATACATTCGTGCATCCAAAGCCTGATGATACTGAGCATGTTAGCAGTAGGCTCTGGGACAGCGTTATTTGCTTGGAGTTTCTGTTGAGCCGGGTTTGAGAGCATCATCCCCCGAAATACCTTTTGGATGTCGTTCAATGAGAAAAGAAAATGGGGTCGGGCTGCGCACGAAGGAAAATGTTCGCGCACAGCATGGTAAAAATCAAGTGTTGCTGTGATTATACATTCTGCCAAATCTGGAAGCTTCGAGGTGAATGGATACTCTCTGAGCCAGTTCTGTATGGTAGGTGAGTGAATTGAAAACAGAATGTTGTCAGTCAGGGGGGGTAGGACCAGAATGGAAAATAATCTAGAAAAACGTGAGGAGATTTGGTTGCCAATGCCATTTCCTGGTCCGGGAGGGCTGCAGGTGCCTAAGTATCTAATGACGCCAGAGCCAAATAATTTAAAGTGATATCCATTTGCGGTAAAAACACCACCTTTCGAAATACTTTGGCGTAGGGTCTCCAGCACCATAGACGTCTTTCCAGAAGGGTCTGAAGAGTTCAGAAGACAGGAAAAAGTTCATCTTGCCATATTTTATATAGTATTTACTATGGACTAGTTTAGACCAAGAAAATTGCATTGGCAACTCACCACATGAAGCTTCGTGTAGGTCGTCAACAAACAGTATCAACTCAGGCTTTTTCCTGTCAATTCCTGTTGACTTTTGGCACTGCACACTCTCTAATATTTTCCGCAATTCAGAATTGGGGAGGCATGAGTGAAGAGCTAGACGCCTGTATGAACGATGTCCGTTTAATAAAGACTGACATAGCTTGGTCTTTCCTGAGCCTGTTTCTCCCACGAGGAGTGTGGATTGCCCATTGTCCAGAAGAAGACGCAGTAAACAGGCATAGCTCTCATACTGTAAAAGAACAGTTAACATACAAAATACAGCCCATGCTCACCGCTGTAACATTAACCCTACTATTCAAATCTGAAAGAGCATTACTAACCTGTGGAATACATCTAAAGGTCAGCTGTGGACGTGTAATCCTGTAGCAGTTATGTGTGTTAATAGTGTCTCCATTTCCACCTTGTTTGATGTTCATGAAGTGATCAAACACCAAACCGTCTGAAGGTACTTCCACCTTATAGCGACACTCATGTAAAGCTTTACGAGCCAGAAGATCAAACTGTGGCCAATGTCTGAAATAACATGATTCAAGCCATCAATTCATCGTAATACATTTACACAACAATATTAACACAGTCCCTAACACTATTAAGTGAACCCTTACCTAGGATGCAGATGTCCACCAAATCCCCATACATAGGCCAATGCAAACATGTTTCTATTTTGAAGGTTGTGTTGTCTAGGCAGGCAGATAGAATCACTTGGTGCATTCAAAGATGTACAATGTCCATCTACCAACAAAAACAATTCATTAAATGACACAATTTAATAGAATTTGTTCTCTACCTAAAAAGCCACAATCATACCTTGTTTGTTAGTATTATCCGGTCCATTCTGCTGTAGCAGAGCATGAAGGATCCTGAAGAATGACATAATTTCCTGAAGTCCATATGTGACCCCATCTCTGGGTTGACCTCTGTTATTGGCCATGGCTGATGCTAATCCATTGTTCTTAAGCAACCTAAGAGTGACTGAAAAAAGGTCCTCGGCCATGCAACTCCATATTGTAATTGTCTCATTTTCCAGCACATACCCCTTACAGAGTGCCTCCATTTCAACTTTCCATAAAGACATCCACACGTTCTCTCCTGAAATGTACATGATACTGCAACGCGTCACTGCAGATGGTGCAGCATTGCTAAGATCACTGACTTCAGCCAAAATCCTGATATTTTCTCTTGATAAATGAACCTTCTGTCCAGATGATAGGGAAAGGTGTGCATCTTCTAAGTTTCCAAGGCTGCTAAAACTATCCAACCAACCAGGCCTAGAATGTGGCTCTCCATCAAGAACCACCCATTTTACGGTTTGTGTTTTCTCCTTAATAGACAGATGACCTGATAAGTCCTGATTCTCTGAGTCTCTCAGTAGTTTTGTGAAGCCCCCATCCATCCAGGAGCCCCATTGCCCATTGTAGCCACCAAAAAGTTCATCATGAGACAATGCATTTGGGAATAAAGTGACTCTATGCACAAAACTCCAACCTGACCTTAAGAATTGGCAAGCTGCCTCATTTGAATTCCTTGTATTACAAGGATTCTCGGTTTCTTCATTTGCTAGTTTGCAAAGTGCACCAGCCAGAGACTGAATGCAGGTTGTCTTTCCACTGCCAGCTGGGCCAACCAGTAAGACTGTACATGAGACCTTCAGGGCATGAAAAAGTGCCAGAGCATTCTGAAGTATACTAGCATCAGCATGCAATCCATTTTTGTGAAGTTCTTTGGTCAAGGCCTCTTTCAGGCGGTCACAGTCATTTTGCCCAATGAGTTGATTAAGTACTGGTAAGCACAATGCAGTTGGAAAAATTTCTTCAACAATTTTGCAGAACTGTGAAGCCTTCTTCACTTGAAATATGGCAGGCAATAAGACTGATAGTACCCCTTTAACAACTGCCTGTTCTTCCACCAAAGCATTTACAATCTTTGCAGACTGTTTGGTTTGCAAGGATGCTTGTTCTGTGACTATTCCGTCTGATTTCCCAACATCAACAGCTTCTTCCTTGTATAGAATGTCCTTTTTGATGGCTTCCAATCTAGCAGCATGCAAATAAGTAGACGAAACAGCTATGACTTTCTTGAGAAGAACAAGCCATGACGTCTGTCTATCACTTATAGAGTCTGGGAGGCAGACTGAGCCTCTTGCAAGGGTAAAAAGTGACATTAGCTGATGGCTAATAGAGGTCTCTGTGAATCCATGAGTTAGAATCATCACCTTCATAATTATTTGGTAGTCTGGCAGTGTCAAAGAGACGGGCCTGGTAGCCACTCTTAAGTTCTCTGGAACTGCAACAGAGTAGACGCATGATGAGGTGATTACACAACCATAGCTTAGATCAGGCAAAATAGTCTTCCCTGCAAATGACACTTGGCAGACGTTCAGACTTCTGTTGTCTTTTTTGATAGGATCTTCTGTACTATCTTTGGTCCAATGCTCTTTTTCTTTGTTTAAAGCTGAATCTTCTGACAAAGCTTGAGGTGTGAGATCTGAGGTATCTGGCAAGAAGAAGTCATGTATGTCTGCTAAATGCTGGCCCAACAGTGACAGGACCCTGTGTGTCATACTCTCAACAGATTCAAGTACAAGCCAAGAACCAGTTTGCAATGCACCAAGCAACATCTGCTGGACAACAGATGGACTTGTGTTTGCAGTGCACCGTAAGGTGATCACCTGCCGCCCTAAAGCTTGTCCTAACTGTAGAACAGTTGTTCTTTTTCCAGACATGCAAGGCCCACTTAGAAAGGTCCCCCTATAACTGGTGAGGGCAAGAAGAATACCCAAGATAGCCCGATCGGTACAGGGGGTGCTCACCATCATCCAGTTCTCAGGTCCCATGTACTCATAGCCATATTTCAGCTGAGATCCCATAACGTCAACATAACATGAAAGATCACTGTTGATGCTTTCTGTTTGAGAAATATGTCCACTCTGGTTTGGGTCATCATTCAAAGGTATGTAATACTTCATAATCTTCTGCCATTCAAATGAAGTCTCAAGGTCATGCTTAATCTCGCTCAATCCTGACAACTGTTGGGAATGTTTCATTGTAAGCAACACCAGAGCACGTAATGCAGCCATTTGATTTGAAACCACTGACTGTCCATTACGCTCTGAAATTCTGTTCTGAATTGCATGACACAAATGCTGAAGTTTGGCAGAATTTCTGGCCTTAACATGTGTCCACTTGCATCCATCAGAGTTCATGGAGCTGTTTCTTATGTCTTTGCACCACATGGCTTCCTCACACACCAGAAGGCACTGTACAGGGAACTGGGGTATCAGGTTGAGTATTTCATGTAGGCCACTGAACTCAGTTTCTTTTTCCTTGCCAGTTGGACTTGTAAAGTGAGATGGGTCAGGTGATAAATTATCTCTGGTGGATTCTTGATAGTGGCATGTGGACCCACACTGTTGATATGCAATCATGCATTTTCTCAATAGCTGCATCATTGTTTGTTGTAGCTTTTGTTCTAACAGACCAAGCCAATGAAATGGGTTGATGTTTGGTTCCAGAGGTTGGAGAAAAGGCACATATTCCTTAAGAGCACCAAATACACCAAGCAGGCGAAGATTACTGTCTGAACATTCTGGTCCAGTGTAATCATTGGTCAAATTGTGCTTCTCATGCATGTCTCCAGTGCTGGCAACTTTAAAGCTGCATATCCCCTGAAAGCTCTTGCGTGCTAATGCCAATAGCGCAGAGGACATTGGATTCAGTGACAAAAGTTTAATCACCTCATCATCACTGAGGAAGCAGAGCCTGGGAAACTCTTCTCGTGCATAATCTAGGAAATTATGCATCCTACTGGAAATTTTGTCCATAATGGATAAGCCATTAGTGAACATCTTACGCAAGTTGCTCCCACAGAAGTGACAATTTGACTCATTTGTCTTGGGTCGTACAAAATTCAGCACATGTGGATCAATTAATATTTTCAGAGTCATCTCCTGGAACTTGATGCCTAAAGACTGAAATGTTTCCAACTACAAGAAAAAAGTACAATATACAAAGTCAATGTTGCTGTGAAAAAGTAAGTGTTTTAAAAAAAGAAAGGTTCACCCACCAGGTCTGCGTCCACAATGTTTCCAGATGTTCCATAAAACATTTTACTCAGGAACACCCATTTCTGTTGGAACCTCTGACAGAAATCAAACAGCTCTTCTACAGGTTTAAAATAAACAACGGCTTAGATGAAAGCAATCATCGCTTCAGCACATTGTTTGAGAATTCGTATTACCAAGCTCTTGCAACATTTGAATCCAGCAGTCAACATCCTGTCCAAATTCAGCAGAATATGGAGAAAGCAACATGTTTGACAGAGTCATTATGCTGTCCTCTGTCCTGGCCAGGAGGCTCTCCAAACCTGATTACAACATATATTTCTTGTCACTTCATAGTTCCTTGACTTCAAAACAGTGCAAGTGAATTATTTAACATTGACAAATACTAATAGGTGGCTTACCTAATATCATAACTATTAGCTAACACTGAACCAATACAATTTCTTCGATTGAATGAAAGCACACTAACCAATTATTATAAAAGCATCGCTATCCTGAACGTAATTTTCAGAGCAGCTTAATCTCATGTTTGATGTCTTATTTTCAGGTGCTGCCACTGTTTGGAATTTATCTTCTAGCCACATAGTAACAGCAAACTTGGCAAGTTGGAACTGCATTCCTTCCCAGCATTGCTGAAGGCTCTTGAAGTTCTGTTCCATGTCTGCCTCTGCCTCAGCTTCACTGCAAATCTGAAAGCATTCCACCAAGAGGACAATATTAGTAAATGTATTACATACAAGTCTATGTATGCATATTTGACAGAATTAGATTTGTACTGTTGTAAGACATTTTAGTAAGAAAACCGTTTAAAATATTAACTTTGAAACACACCTTAATAACATCACTTTGCCGCTGTATTACATTTTGTGACATAAGTTCACCTACAGTCATTTCTGCAGTGCCCTGCATTCCCAAGCCTGCAATATGAAACAACATGAGGATCCAAAATGATTTCAGTCTTACTTGTGTGTTTTTGTGTCAAATGAAGGCTTTCCACAAAAAAGTACAGTCAATAAAGGTTATTTAAAAAAGTTGATTGTCCTCCTACCCTTCATTATGTGTGTATAGTGCTTAGGCTTGAGTGCTGGACTGCAGAGTTTGTGAAGCACAGACAACTGATGATTAAAATCATCTATAACCTGCAGTGTCTTCTGCAGCACCATGTCCTCAGAAGGTATGGAAGCTGACAGTGAAGCTACCTGCTGAAGCCACTCGTTTACTTTCTTTTGAACTCCTGCCACCACAAACTGCCAAGGACATGTTGCATATCATCCCAGGAACAATTATCTAACACAAACAATGACCAATAATTCAATAACTATAAATACGATTAATAATAATAATAAATCAAGGAAAATAATACTTTATGAAATTTCATTTGCTTCCACTTTTGGATTTGTGCAACTGAAACGGTCATTAGTTCCCATAGTTCCTTGCGACCTTCTGTCTTTTTAGCAGCTGTTTCCATAAATGTCAAAGAGATGGGTACACCTGTGAATTTAATAAAAATGTGAGTAAATTCTGCAATAAAGGAACAAGTTGAAACTGTGTTTTGTGTATTTCTCACCTCTGAGGATTTGGCTGGCCTGGCTTATCTCCTTCAGTTCTACAGACACCACAGACATCCGTCTGCACAGAGCCTTGAGGTTGGCAAGCATTTGCGCAGCATCCTGTTTGGGGTCCAGGTACGGACATGAGGTCACATCTGACACTATGACCTCTGCCTCTTTTCTCAGGTAAAGATGGGTTTTGTCCAGGGTTTCAGACATAGAGGGAAGATTTTTTCTGACCATCACTGCTGCTTGCTCCATAAGAGATCTGATGTGCTCCCATAAGTCTGTCAACTGTCATCATCCAAAGTACAAATATGATTATTAGTAGTAAAAGGGGTGATATTAGCCTAGTGCATAACATAATCACCTAATAACCAGAGGACCACAAAGTCACAGGTTCCCCCCTTACTACCATTGTGTCCGTGAGCACTTAACACTTAACCCTTGAGCACTTATCCCTGAGTGTCTCCAGGGGGACTGTCCCTGTAACTACTGATCAAACGTCTGCTAAATGCCGTAAATGTAAAAGCATGTTAACTGAATCTCTTCCCACATGGATTTGTTGTACATGTTGCATACATTAGATCTTGCATGACATAAAACATTTGCTCACATGCAGTTCTTCTTCTGACTCCTTTAGTGTAAGTTGTCTGTAGTTGGTGCAGATTGTCTCTTGAAGTGAATTAAGGTACTTCTGCTTCTTCTGCATATACTCAGTCTTCTCCTCCCAGTGTTTCGCCTGCAATGCAACTTTATTGACTCATGTCTATAGGACTACATGCTGTTGTCAGAGCTCTCATGACGAAATAAAAGTATTGTGCAATTTTTTACATTTTCCTTTGGTGTGACCAAAAATACATTGACTGAGCACATGGACCTCAGGAATATGGCGTAAGCCTAATCTATTGTATTGTTACTTATGCTATAAAACAACCACTTTACCAGGCTGGCATAAAGTATAAAGTCCCTGAAATCGGTGGGCTGAACCCTAAGGTCGTCCTCAGCTCTTTTTAATTCTGACACAAGCATCTGAGTTCGTAGCTGAAGTTCCTCAGTTAGCAGGGTCAACACATCATTATCAATAGATCTCAGCAGTGGACCTAAGGTTAAAAAAAAAAAGAAAAAATTAGGTTAAGAAATTATTTTTTAGTTCCTTTAGATTCCAATCTCAAACTGACCTATTGTCTTCTGCATGTGAGAGCAGTCAACAGTCAGAAGCTTGTTGGCCGTGGTGAAATACTGTGCCATAGCATGGATCTGCTCTTCCCAGCGGTGCAACTTCTGGATGCTCTCTTTGTATTTTACTGATGGCCAGCCCCTCATGGCTTCCAAAGAGGCTACATTCCACTGCCTGATGAAGACGCCGATGTCCACCAACCAAGAGTAACTTTCACACAGCCGATGAATTTCGAAACCAGCTTCCTGTTCAGGAGTATTAACTTATGGGACTATATACAAATTAGCAAATGTATACATATTTATCAAATGTGCGTATGACAGAAAAAAGGTTGTACGGTCGTTTCCACGTCCATTTCGAGATTTGTCAAATCAAAGTGTACAACACACAAAAGTCCACATCTGATCTCAGACCACATAAGCACTTCCTGTTTATTATTCATCTCTACCTTCCATTTTTTAATCTCCACCTGAATAAATTTACATCTTCATTAATTTTGGGCTTTGTGCAATAGTCTCTTTACCTCAGTTGAAATTATTTCAATTTCCACCTTCTTTTCCTTTTTTTTGGGCAGAGCCATGTAAACTACGCTGGTTTTAGCCATTGGATTTATCAACACATACTTGTGTCTCAGGTACATATGTTTCATGAATCATAAATTAGGTGAAAATTTTTACACCTAAATACGTGCTTGTATTGATAAAGGATCGTATTGATACCACCCTCATGGAGTCTGTTTCTGACAGTTTGAGGTCATTTTGCAGGCTCTGGTAGTGCTCCTCCTGTTCCTCCTTGCACAAAGGCAGAGGTAGCAGTCCTGCTGCTGGGTTGCTGCCCTCCTACGTCTCCTTCTGATTTACTGGCCTGTCTCCTGGTAGCTCCTCCATGCTCTGGACACTAAGCTGACAGACACAGCAAACCTTCTTGCCACAGCTCACATTGAAGTGCCATCTTGGATGAGCTGCACTACCTGAGCCACTTGTGTGGGTTGTAGATTCAGTCTCATGCTACCACTAGGGTGAAAGCACCGCCAGCATTCAAAAGTGACCAAAACATCACCCAGGAAGAATAGAAACTGAGAAGTGGTCTTTGGTCACCACCTGCAGAACCACGCCTTTACCATCATGCTGATTGCCTATCATTTCCACCTGTTGTCTATTCCATTCGCACAATAGCATTTGAAATGTATCATCAATCAATGTTGCTTCCTAAGTGGAACGTTTGATTTCACAAAAGTGTGATTGACTTGGAGTTACATTTTTCTTGTTTAAGTGTTCCCTTTATATATTACCTGCATCATCGTAGTTTGGTCTTGCAATAAGTCCTGTGTTCCATCACTGAGTTTCAGCTGCCACTCTAGCTTTTGTTGTGAGAGTGGGTAGTAGTGACCTTGCAGTCTCCGCCCGTGCACAATCAAATGCAGTGTCCTGGATACTACACGGGCTTGTTCTGTGATGACTGGGTCATGCATGAGGTCAGGGCTGCTCACACCACTCACACTGTTCTCATCTACGATGACGGAATGAAGAATGTAGTGTTTATACTCGGTGTATTAGTTCTAGTTGTTGTCTCACTGGTGTTTACTACCAACCTGTGGTTTCAGGTACATCAGGCACAGCTGAGCTACTTCTAAGGTCTTGTGAGCTGCATGACTCAAGAACCTGTGAGAGAGCTCGAGTTATTCATTTAGAATTTTGAAATCCCGTAACCCAAAAGAAAATAGTTTGCTCCTGGTAGCAATAGTTTGGTGGTGGCCTAGAGGTTAAGGAAGTGGCCCCCCGTAATCAGAAGGTTGCTGGTTCGATTCCCGATCCGCTCAGTAAGGGTGATGGTTAAAAGCAGAGCAGTGTGTGGCAGTGTTTCACAATCACTTCACTTTCACGTCTCACCTTTTCAGGAGAGTGAGAGTGGCACCTTGGCGGTTAGGGATTTGAACCCGAAACCTTGCGATTACAGGTCCTCTACCTTACACACTAGGCCACCGCTGCCATACAATTAAGCAATTGTAAAAGCAATGATGTTTAGGAGATGAGATTGCATTAGAATGACAGATGAATCATTGTCACCTGCAGGGTGGAGTCAGCCACTGATGATATTGCCTGATTCAGGACTTCCTCAAACAAGTGTATTGGAGGAAATAAGGTCAGATGATTGTCCGATCCAAACATCAGCTCAGTCAGGAATAGGCCACCTTGCTGAGGTCGATCTCTCTGTCAAGTAAATAAAGGAAAATAACTCCCTCCTGAAATAAATTCTTCTATTTTTTTTCTAATCACTAATAGTATTTATAATACTTTGGAAAAACATTTTATTTGACTGAGAAGTATTGAAACAAAATGAGCACTTGCTGTTTCACCTCCAGCATCTGGCTGAAGAAAGTGTTGATCTCATGATGGGTAATGGTGACAAGATTCTGAACAATCACGCAGTCCACCAGGGTGCCGAAGTTGCCCAGTCTGTGCAGGACAGAATCAGTGCGAGCTAGATCCATACGGAGATCACTACGCTGGGAAATCTGCACGTGCTGTGGCAGCTGGGCCACCCGCACTTGAATCTCCTCTCGGGCAGCGAAGCTGTGATTTTTTACCTGGACGAGTGCAGAAAATATTAAATGCAACTGAAGGGCAGATCTTGCTGGAGAAAAAAACTCAGAAGGAAGCCCAAACTGCTCCACATGACTAAATAAATAAGGGAGATACAAATAATTATAACAGCAGTTAAAGTTGTCTGGTCAATTGGTACCTTCTTTAGTATCTGTGCACGGTGCTGCAAGAAGGTTTGCAGTGATTGTCGAGAGTCTTTGTTAACCTTGAGTAGAGCTGTCTGAAAATCCAAAAGTGTGTATGTCTTCGAGTCGTCCTGTGGCAGCCAATGATCTTTTTTCAAACCTTCAATTTTTCTTAAATTCCAAAGAACAGTTATATTTAATGATGTATTAGTAATGAAATGACAATATAGTCTATTTTTTTCAATGAATCCACATATTGTGTTGCATCTGGTTTCAGTTCTCTTTCTCTCAAACTAATTGCAATTAACATTTTGGTTTCCAGATTATACAAAATAGAAAATTCGGAGTATAGAGATGGACACCTGAAGAGTTGAAAGAGAGCTTCTCTGAAACAGGGCACAGCCATGAGCAACTGGTCCCGGAGTTTATCCCCTTTACGCTGAAAGACCAGCTGACGCACATTTCTACGCCACCTGTTCCCAAAAAGACACTTATTTGTTAAAGCATGAACGCACAATATATTTGTCTTTCGGATATGAGGCAAAGTGAGATTTGATTTGTAACGATGTTATAAACTCTCCTTAACAGATGGGTGACACATGAAATTACAAAGTTGCCAGATTACAGAAAAAACAGAGTTGCCAGAAAAAATCCTCTGTATCTGATTGCGTTCACCAGTGTTGGGTAATAGGAGACACCACTATCATCAGAAAAAATGCTCCAGCGTGGGATACATGTGATCAGGTGGATCATATACACCCAAAAATTTATTTCACAACACATTAATTTAAGTTTTTATCCTTTAAATTGTTAACCGTCACTTTTGCCTTTGATACCAGGTGGCTACCTTGCAAAAAACCTGCGAAGCATATACTCCCTGAAGAACGGGATGTCTCTGAGTGCTCTCCACAACACAGCCTCACGGTGCCATTCAGCCAGAGTCAGGAGCTCCACGCAGCAGCCATTTTGCAGGTGCATAACAGAGGTGGGGGAGAAGATGTAGTGATCTGAGTCGGTCTTACACTGGGGCACCACGTGTAAGTCATAGGGCCTAAAAACACGTTGTGCAATATGTAAAATGTATTCATTTAGTGACCAAACTACTCAAAACAAGATCACTTACCTGTAGGGTCCATCTTGAGTTTTCTGGAGGTAAAGAAACTCTAATTCTCCGAGTTGTCTTTTCTTTGCAAGTATTTCTAACACTTCAAGACCCGTGAGACTCTGAGCCTCAATGTGACTCTGAATTTCAGCAGTAGTCCCATCATCATTGTGGCTGCCATGTGTCACAAGGGGCGCATCTTCATCTATGGTCCTGAATAATCAAAATGTGACCTTGTTCTTTAAAGAAATCTTACATGATTAAAACAGACAAACCATGAGAAGTTAATTAAACTGTCTAAACCCATTTTGGGCTGAGCGAAACCCTCCTTTTGTTCAGAACAATGTTGCAGTGACTTTATCAGTGATTTTGTCCAGTTTTTAGTGGATCACTTGTATTTGCATATCAGAAAATGCGGCTGGAGTAAACAATTAACTTTTTTTTTTTAGTCCATGCAACCTTTTTAGAAAGTCTATTTTTCTAAAAAGTTGTGCAAACATGAATGGATGGGCTTGCTGCATCAAAAATCACAGATTTTCAATGTCTTGTGCATTCACTTGGTGTTCCCATATTACTATTGTTATACTATATTATTATTATAATACGTGGTGAAATGCTTTTTAAACATGAATGTGCATATATAAATGTCTAAATTTGAAGAACGTTTTACTCACCTATGTGGATTCATGTCTCTCCATGCTGTCCTTTAGTTTGTGGTCTCCTTGGTAGCAGAAGAAGGCTTGTGGAGGTTGCCAGATCAGTATTTTTCCTGTGGAATTTGATATTTTTCTCAACTGTACTACTTTTTTGAGGACCAAGGGGCCACTGTTTTGAATAAATTCTGTACAGTTGGTCACTGTGAGCTTTGTGTTGTTGAAAGCCTAATGATCTGTAACTACATTTTAGACACCGCATGTCACTAGATATTGCAAAATTGTCTGTAGTCAGCATGTCATTTCACAACCTTCACACAACGGTTCACTAATGCATGAAACCCATTCTGAATGTTTGTATTGTTCGTGGCCTCTGAGAATTTTTTCACAGTCATGATAACCACAAGAGGGCATTAGAAGGCAAGATGTGTGCACAGTGGACAGTGGAATAAAATAAAAATGCCTTTATATTTCCTCTCTGGCAACAGTGCTTTGTGGTGATGTGAGCATGAGTGCATTGTGGTAGGGGTGGTGCTAGTTTAGTGGGTAACACACATGCCTATGAACTAGAAGATCACAAAGTCCCAGGTTCAATCCCCACTTACTGCCATTGTGTCCCTGAGCAAGACACTTAACCCTGAGTGTCTCCAGGGGGACTGTCCCTGTAACTACTGGTTGCTAGTCGCTCTGGATAAGGGCGTCTGATAAATGCTGTAAATGGATTGTGCTGCATATGTAGTGTGTGCAGTGCAAGACGTCTTTTCTCATGTTTTAATATAACAGATTAGAATCACATGTGTGGCACATTGAGACCTCGAGACACTAATTTCCACTTCATTACATCTGGCCACGCCCAGCCAGACTTAGGAAAGTCTTCCCACAGAGGGGATCTCTAAACTGGTCTCCCAACAGGCAACACAGGAGAAAGCAGCAGGCATTTCTGTGTTGGAGTGGTGTGTGAGGAGGGATTAATAAGTCTAATTGAGTATGTTTGCATGTCACATGCTGCAGTGTTTATATATATATACACACACACACACACACACACACACACACACACACACACACATATATATATATATATTTATTTTTATTTTTTTTGAGGACATCTCTTCTGAATTTGATCGATTTGAGTTCAGTGTGCGGTTCAATTTCACTGTCCCAGCAGATGACAGATGAGAGACAAACTCGAATCCTCCTCCTCAATGAGAACACAATAACATGGAATTTAAAAATTGGATGTAATAAGGGGAGTGGTGGCCTAGTTAAGGAAATGGCCCCCCTAATCAGAAGGTTGCTGGTTTGAATCCCAAGGGTGATGGTTTAAAGCAGAGGACACCTTTCATTGTGTCCCCGTTTGCTGTGCTGCAGTCTATCACAATCACTTCATTGTCAATTTCAATAATGCTTTCGGTGAACCTCATCTCAGTGTAGGTTCAAGCAAGTGTGTGAGATCAATAGGAACCATAAAGCGTATATATTCTTAATATCTGCTCGAATCGTTCCACTCTTACGTGGCGTGCAGAGATGAATGGGATGAGTCCTTAAATCTCCACTCGTCGGCGTGTCAAGCCCTCATCTCGCGGTCTCCAGAAGTTCCTGGTCGCGCCAACTCCTCCCAGACGGACGTCCGTGGCCTCGTTTCGTCTCGTCTCGCCTCGTCTCTGCAGCAGGAGAACTAAATGACACTCGGGCAGCATGGAGTGGCTGATCGTGCTCCTGATGGCCGGGGACATGGCCGCGTATAATCTGGACGTCGCCAAGCCGTCGGTCTACAGCGGACCGGCCGGAAGCTACTTCGGCTTCTCGGTGGATTTCTTCACTCCGGACGACAGCCAGTACGCACGTATTCAACTTAACTTGCCGACAGCTACCGAATGTGTTCACAGTAATATGAAGTTGTCGGAAATGACAGTAATTGTACTAATAATGACGCTGCGGGATGGTTTTTTAATAACGCGTCGTTTTCACGTCGCGACGAAGGCTGAACCTCGTGGTCGGGGCGCCCAGGGCGAACGCGTCCGGATCCGCGCTGGTGGAGCAGGGCGCGGTGTTCAACTGTCCCTGGCAGGGCGGCCAGACGTGCCAGCAGCTGAGCCTCGACAGCGCGGGTGAGTCCGGCGTTCGGAGCGGGCGCGTCGCGTCGCGTCGCGCGTAATGCGCGGTCGTGTCCGGACACGCCGCGGCACGCGTGACATTGCCGATCCGGCGCTCACGGTGGCTCGGAATGCGCGGAAGAGGACCCTGAAGCCTCTCTTTTTTTTTGCCACAAGACTGAGTTGCACAGGATAAATGGAGACGTTTGCGCAACAGTTCGTGGAGACCGTGGTCAACTGAAGCACTATGTATTAATTCAAATTTTATTTGTCACATACACAGCCATACACGGTATGATATGCAGAGAAATATTGCGAAGATAACCAAATATTACAATTTTAAGATTTTAAACATTACACATAAATATGTGTAACAGGTAGGGAAAAGGTGTGGAGTATAGTAGTTCTCCCACACCGCCCATCTGCTACGTTCCCTCCACAGTAGCTGCAAGCATCAGATTCAAAATACTGATGCTGGCCTATAAAGCCAGACGTGGAGTAGCACCATCCTACCTCACAGCCCTTATTACACCCCGCACTGCACCTCGTATACTCCGAGCCTCCAGTACTGCTCGCCTGGTCCCTCCATCTCTGAAGGTACAAGGAAGACATTCATCTAGACTCTTCTCCGTCTTGGGCCCTCTGTGCTGGAATTAACTTCCCCTCGAGGTCAGAACAGCTCAGTCACTGAGCACTTTCAAACGGCAGCTCAAGAGCTTCCTCTTTAAAGAATATTTAGATTAACTTGTAACCTTCATATTGTTTGTCTTATTGAATAAAAGATTGTATTCATAGTTGGGGGTCCTGGTGAACCAGAATTGATCACTTCATTGATTGTAACATGGAAGCACGTTGTATGTCACTCTGGATAAGGGTGTCTGCCAAATGCCTTAAATGTAAATGTAAAAATGTAAATGTTGTCGTTGAGAGCTTGTATAGCCTGCGGGAAAAAGCTTCTCCTCATTCTCTCCGTCTTGGCCTTCAGGGAGCAGAAGCGCTTCCTTGATCGCAGCAGAGAGAACAGTTCTTTTTTTGGAGTGACTGAGGTCCTTCACTACCTTCCTGGCCCTGGTCCAGTAGATGTAGATGTAGATCGATTGAAGGTCAGGGAGCTTGGTACAGATGACGCCTTCAGCTGATCGAACCACCATCTATAGAGCTCTGGTGACACAAGACCCATCGGTTGATGCTCTCATCCATTTACATCTGACTCCACCCCCCCATGCCAGAGGCCTAGGTTCTACACAGTACCCGTCAGGGCACGCCTGCGTCGGCGTGGATGGGGCGTGCCCTGCCCAGACACCAAGACTTCAGGTTTCGAAACCCATTCCGAGGCGAGGCGGGCGTGTTTGTCTCCTGCCGTTTGCATACCCTGTGGGCAGGTAAAGTGGAGAGCAGAGCCAGGTCCAGGAAGCCGAAAATTTTTGTAACTTTTTTGCTGTGTATTACTCAGTGTTAACATACTCGCCTATGAACCAAAAGACCACAAAGTCACAGGTTCAAATACCACTTAGCAAGAAAATGTCCAGATTGTATCCAATTAGTCATTTTTTTCTCATTGAGGTGCTACGTGGTGATATCAATTGCTCCAGAAATTAAATTCAAAGGTTGAATGATTAATTTTTTAGTAAATTATGAAGTACAGTACATTGGTATTTTTCATATACACAGCTCAAAAAATAAAGGGAACACAAAAATAAGACATCCTCGATCTGAATGAAAAATTCTTGTGAAATACTTTGTTCTGTATATAGCTGAATGTGCTAACAAAATCCGATGAAACAAAAGTGATCAAATTTATCAGCCCACAGAGGTGTGGCTCCAGACTTCTATCTGTGAAGCGCACTGTTCCAAATTTGCCAATCTTTGTGTTCTCTGGCAAATGCCAAATGTGCTGCACGACTGAAAGCACAACCCCCACCTGTGGATGTCGGGCCCTCATACCACCCTCATGGAGTGGGGTTGTTGCCCTGCTGGGTTGTTGCCCTCCTATGTCTCCTACACGTCTCCTGATGTACTGGCATGTCTCCTGGTAGCACCTCCATGCTCTGGACGCTACGCTGACAGAAACAGAAAACCTTCTTGCCACAGCTCGCATTGATGTGCCACCCTGGATGAGCTGCACTACCTGTTGTCACCTGTTCTATTTGTAAAGCAGCCTGTGAAATTGATATTCAGTCAGCGTTCCCTTTATTTTTTGAGCAGTGTATATCATACCTATAGTGTGACATTTGATATCAGTGCCAGACATGACGAATCTATAACAATGCTATATTCCTTTTCAGTGGAGCGAAAGAATTCAATGGGGGTCCAAGTGGAGTTCAAATCTCGCCAGTGGTTGGGTGCAACTGTTCGCTCTGATGGAGACAACATATTGGTGAGACTTTGTAACACGTAGCATCAACTGATTATGGGCTCAGTAGAGCCAGCATATGTTTTGTAATAATGTGATGTGTGGTGTTGCTTCAGGCATGTGCGCCATTGTACAAGTATGGCACCGCTGATCAAGAGCCTGTAGGAACATGCTTCCTAAGGAAGGGTGGGAAGACTGTTGAGTACTCACCATGCCGTACTGGTATGTGTGTTTTAGACATATCCTTAATACAATATTAATGCATATACAGTATATGAACATAGTATATGAATTGATTTGGGGATTATACAAATTATTTTTTATTACTGTACAGTAGATATAGGTATAACTCCTGTTAAAATGCCAAGTCAAGATGTGCCATGCTAATAGACTTCAAGCCAAGAAGACAAAATGAAAAGATGCTTAAATTAAATATTAGCTAGTTAAGACTAAATATTAGTTTAAGGCTGTTTTTGTTTTACATTAAAAAAAATGCCATTTTAATCTGTAGTTGCATTTTTTTAATATTCACTGTAGTTTACATTATACAGCTGTAATCATAGCAAGTCCTGCATGGTGAGGACCCTGAATTTGTCAGCTGAATTAGACTTTCTGCATGAAGTTAACCCAATTAAGATGTCTTCTCCTGCTTTTTGATGCAGGGTTGATTTGGCAGCTATTCTTCTGTTCTGTTGCTTCTTACTTTTTTTTTTCATGAACACGCATTAATGTTTTTCACAGGATCATCTGGTCCACAAGGGCAAGGATTTTGTCAGGCTGGCTTCAGTGCAGACTTTTGTAAGGTATGTATGTTAAGCTATAAAATATGTAATTGTATTCATTAACCAAAACATTTTTACATGTATTTATTTTATATATACACACACACACACACACACACACACACACACACACACACACACACATATATATATAAAGAGAGAGACTACATGTGTTTCTGTATGAATGTCTTCACCTTCAACAGAAAGGCTGAGATTTTCTTTCTTGTTGCCTCCTCCTGAAATAGAAAAATAGGGTGGTGACTGGAGGACCAGGAAGTTATTATTGGCAAGGTAACACTGACTAGGCCATAATGTATTAACACATGGTTTCAAGATGTGCCCTAAGCTATTTAGTCATAACTTCCAGCAGGATGGGTTCATGTTTGAGGGTGCACATTTTGTTGATTGATTCACAAATGAATATTTTTTTACAGGGCAGCTGATCTCCAATGACATTTCTGAAATAATTACCAGATTTTCTGGACAACTTGTCACCCCCTATGCAAACCAGCAGGCCACCCTTCCAGCCACATATCATTTTGATGACAGTTACCTTGGTAAGTATGTGATGCCACGGTGCCCCTGGTACACGGCAAATGTTTTGCATTTTAATTAATCAAAACTGCATTCCCCATCAGGCTGTCACATGGAAATAAGGCCCTATCAATAAATTCATTGTAATAAACCCATATCAGTCCATATTATACTCTGAATAAAGGACCATTGCAAATCTGACATTATTTAGGTGCCCAGTGTGCACATGACTTGCAACATAAAATGCACGATCAGCTTAATCCATGGTATGTAAAAGTGTATGTTTTTAATACTTTACATATATTTTGTTTAGGTTACTCTGTTGCTGTTGGTGATTTTAATGGTGATGGTGATGATGGTAAGATGACATCAGTTACACACTGCAGAACATTTAGTTAACAGCATAAAATAATTTTTCCCCTATTCCTGCTTTTTATAGATTATGTTACTGGAGTGCCTAGAGGGATTGAGACTCTTGGTTATGTAAGATATTTTAACTTTCTTAGTTTTTTTTCTCAAATGCCACTGACCAGTCAGGTCTCAGTTTTAATAGAAGCCAGAAGATCACTTTCTTCTCATATTGTTCAGGTGAACATTTTGAATGGGAAAAACATGAAGTCTGTTGCAAACATTTCCGGACTACAGGTATGTACGCGAGCAGTTGAAACCAAAAGTTTACATACACTGTATAAAAATACATAGAGCTTTTTCTTACTGTCTGATATTAAATCATACAAAACCCTTTCAGGGTTTTAGGTCCGTTTAGAGATGTTTTTATTACTTTCTTCAAAGTCAAAAGTTTAAATACATTTGCTTAGTATTTTGTAGAATTGCCTTTAAACTGAATGACTTGTTTAAGTCATTCAGCTTTGGGTATCCTTCCACAAGCTTCTCACAACAGTTTAATGGAATTTTGGCCCATTCCTCTTGACAGAACTGGTGTAATTGAGTCAGGTTTGTAGACTCTGACCACAAATTTTCTAAGGGATTGAGATCAGGGCTTTGTTATGGGCATTACAAAATATTGACTGTATTGTCCTTAAGCCACTTTGTAACCAATTATGCAGTATGCTTAGGGTCATTGTCCATTTGGAAGACCCATTTGCGCCCAACTTCCTGGCTGATGTCTTGAGATGCTGCTTTAATATTTAAACATACTGTTCTTTCTTCATGATGCCATCTATTTTGTGTAGTGCACCAGTTCCTCCTGCAGCAAAACACCCCCACAACATGATGCTGCCACCTATGTACTTCACAGTTGGGATGGTGTTCTCAGGATTGAAGGCTTCCCCCCTTTCCCTCCATATATGACGATGGTCATTATGGCCAAACAGTTAAATTTTGTTTCGTCAGACCACAGGACATGTCTCCAGAAATTAGGGTCTTTGTCCCTGTGTGTATTTGCAAAGTGTAATCTGGCTTTTTTTACATCGCTTTTGGAGTAATGGCTTTTTCCTCGCTGAGTAGCCTTTCAGCGCATGTTGCTACAGGACTCGTTTCACTGTGGATAGTGATACACTCTTACCAGCTTCAGCCAGCATCTTCACAAGGTCTTTTCTGGGATTGATATGCACATTCCACACCAGAACACGTTCATCTCTTGGACTCAGGAACCATCTCCTTCCTGAGCGGTATGATCGCTGGACATTCCCATGTTGTTTATACTTGCGTATAATTGTTTGAACAGATGAAAGTGGCACCTTCAGGGATCTGGAAATTGCTCCCAAGGATGAACCAGTCTTGTGGAGGTCCACAATTCTCTTCCTGATGTCTTGGCTGATTTCTTTAGACTTTCCCATGCTGTCACAAAAGGAAGCAGTGTTTTGTGTGCCTTTAAATACATTTACATTTACAGCATTTATCAGACGCCCTTATCCAGAGCGACTTACAATCAGTAGTTACAGGGACAGTCTCCCTGGAGCAACTTAGGGTTAAGTGTCTTGCTCAGGGACACAATGGTAGTAAGTGGGATTCGAACCCGGGTCTTCTAAATACATCCACAGGTGTTAAGCATATCCTAGCGGTTAAGAAAGCGGCTCCGTAATCAGAAGGTTGCCGGTTTGAATCCCGATCTGCCAAGGTACCACTGAGGTGCCAGTGAGCAAAGCACCGTCCCCACACACTGCTCCCCGGGTGCCTATCATGGCTGCCCACTGCTCACAAAGGGTGATGGGTTAAATGCAGAGGACACATTTCACTGTGTGCACTGTGTGCTGTGCTGCTGTGTATCACAATGACAATCACTTCACTTTTTTTTCACTCAGTTGGTGTCAATTAAACTATTAGACGCTTCCCTTCCAAAGTCATGACATCATCATCTGGGCTTTCCCAAATAGTTTAAAGGCATAGTAACCTTAGTCTATGCAAACTTTTGACTTTGAAGAAAGTAATAAAAAAATCTCAAAAAAATTCTCTCACACATGATTTTAACACTTAGCAAATAGAAATGATTTTGGGCATCTGAATAGGCCTAAAACTGAAAGGGTTTTGTATGATTTAATTTCAGTTTTATGTCTTTTTATACAGTGGATGTAAACTTTTGGTTTCAACTGTATGTCTCTCTTGTGACTTAGATGGCTTCCTACTTCGGCCATTCGGTTGCTGCGGTGGACATAAACGGTGATGGGTGAGTGAAAACTCTACTCCTGTTAGGCGTGGTAGGTTTACCTGCTGCCTATTTTCATAGTCTGTGTCCCTTACATTGCGTTATTCAATCATTCTTAGGTCGATGGACCTATTAGCGGGCGCTCCTCTATTTATGTATCCTGGATCTGATGGTAAAATCAGAGAGCTGGGGCAGGTTTATGTGTATCTTGGAAAAGGAGGATTTTCCTTCCAGCCGCCATTGTTTTTACTTGGCTATGACATCTATGGCCGCTTTGGTAGTGCCATCAGTCCACTTGGAGATCTGGACAAGGACGGATACAATGGTAAGCCATATCAAACACATATGTTAAGCCGAAGCATAAGTTATGCAATACAAAATAATTTAAAATAAATTCAATAATTTAAATGATTTCCCAGATGTAGCAATCTCTGCTCCATATGGTGGCCAAGATGGGAAGGGTGTTGTGTATGTGTTTAATGGGCAAGCAGGAAGTTCAGGGCCAGTACGCACCCAGATCCTGGTAGGTCAATGGGCCTCAACCTCCACATTACCACCAAGCTTTGGCTTTTCTTTGCAAGGAGCGACTGACATTGATAAAAATGGCTATCCAGGTAAAAACAGACTACGGTGAGAATATGTTTCATAAACAATTACAACAATATGAAATGTGTTTATTTTGTTATATGTCTGTCACAATGCAGATGTGCTTGTGGGAGCATTTGGGTCAGATAAAGCAGTTTTATACAGGTAAAACTTCAATACAGATATCTAACCATTTACTTTAATTGTATATTGAAACAAATAAATTGAGGTTTTAATAGTAAACAGTGTGTTGCAAATTGAGTATGCTGTTCAAATCAGTTGGTTTGTATATATCTTCTTTTTTTTTTTTTTTGCAGGGCACGTCCCATCATCTCCATCAATGTCACTCTGGACCTCACTCCTCAAATTCTAAGCCCAAAGGACATGTCTTGCACTCTTCCACTCACATCGAATAAAGTCAGCTGGTGGGAAATATTCCAAATAATAAAAAAAAAAATTAAAATGCTAGCATTAATACTGTTATTATTGTAATATTTTACTATAACATTTACATTTACAGCATTTATCAGTATTTATAAGTTAACAGCATTTATAAGTTAACATTCAATGCAAACTTCTTGGAAAATGCCAGTTTAATGTGTCTGAAGTGTGGTGTCTTCGACAGAAATTGAATTTGTACTGCATGAGGGCTATTTAACAAACTAGTAGCACACTCTGATGAAAATCAGTCTCGGACGTTGTTGAGGAGATACTGATGTTGTACATGTAGTGACAGAGATGGCTGATGATTGGTTCCCGATAAAGGCTTAACTTGCAATACAGCCAAGGAGCCTCAACACGGCATCCACATTTTTAGGGCCAGCATCAGTTTGACTGAGAGGTATGCAGACGCTTTCAATAACTTCATGCATATGACTTGTTTTATTGCCTTTTTCAGCTTTAAAGTTAAATATTGTCTGATGGCAAAAGGCTATGGACTCTCCCCTACTTTCAGTGAGTGGCTTTGTTTTTCTGTTTGTTCCAAATGTGTTTAAGCATGCAAATCACATTTTCTGTGAAATGAGGAATAGATGAATGCAAGCATTATAGCATCCCTTGCTTTTTGTCCCTTTTCTTGTCTAGGAGATGCACGTTGCTTGTACATTTCCCACTTGTGAGACTAATAAAGGGTCATCTTGTCTTATTTTAGAGGTCACGGTTAATGTGTCACTTGATTGGTTGAAGCCGAAGGTGGCCAAAAAGAGAGCTCTCTTTTTGCTAAGCAGCTCCTCGCTGAACAGCAAAGACATGACTGTGTCCAGCAACAGCCAGCCCACATGTGACCTGCTGGACGCCTATCTCATAGTGAGTTTGTAGCATTTAACCTGATAATTCTGCTAAGCTTATCAGTCAGTCAATAGTCTGTAAGATGCCACAAATCTTTGTGTACCTCAGGCAGACTCAGAATTCAGGGATAAGTTCACACCCATAGCCGTGTTTCTGGAGTACAAGGTGGACTACACCAGTGCTGCAGACTCTTCGGGCCTCCAGCCCATCCTCAGCCAACTCAGCTCAAGCAACATGATCAAACAGGTTAATGCGAGCAACAAAGGGACCTTTACTAGTGGTGAGTAACATAAGACTAAAAAAAATGAATGTGTTCCCTGTGCCTTTGATGCTTAGGTTAGTATCTTACTGGAATGTGGCGAGGACAACATTTGCATACCAGACCTGCAGCTTTCGGTTAAGAAGTAAGTTTTTTTTAAAAATCTGTTTAAGTCAGTTTGAAAGTAACACAGATTATGTTTAACTGTCTGTACTACTATGAAGAAGAAAGCAGAGGATCTCTACTTAGGTCACTGGACATGTACCTACGTATACTGCACACTTTTTATAGGTTTGTGTCCTTACCTATGACTGTGTGCTATTAGTGACAGGGACCAGGTCTATATTGGTGACGACAGTCCAATAAATCTGGAGGTCACAGCTCAGAATGCTGGAGAGGGTGCATATGAAGCTGAACTACATGTTATCATACCACCACAGGCAGAGTTTAACCGCATGGTTAATCCGGTACGGTTGCACCAACCAAATTACTACCTGTAACAATAAGCTTAGATAATTAAACCTTGACCATAGGTAATTAAACAAATGCATGCTGTTTTGACAAAGGGAACTCATGCATCATGTGCCTACAAGCAAGAGAATCAGACAAGAGAAGTGGTGTGTGACCTTGGAAACCCTATGAAATCAGGAACATCTGTGAGTAGCCTGTCACAACAACACTCTTTCAGTAACTGCTGTAGTTAGACCACTGAAGTTGGCCATGAAATTAGAATGGCAGCTTTACAACTTTTCTTCTTCTCCTTCTCTGCCTTTTTCCTTTCCATAGGTCATTATTATTCTCCAATTCAGCTTGAACCAAGTGTCTGACGTTGACACGGCAGTGACATTTCAACTGCAGATCCGCAGGTCCAAACAGATACAGTTACATAAAGCTAATTATTGCTAGTTCTGTCTAAAGACTTAAGAGTCATTAAAATGTATGTTGTTTTATTAGCACCAACCAGCAAAATGGAATCAGCAGCCTCATTTCCTCCACCACAAAACTAGCTGTTTTAGCCACAATTGACATCCGTGGGTAAGCAAAATCTGTATGCATTCATATGCCATTATGACCATAGTACCTAGAAAATGTCCAAAAGAGACTTTCAAATGCTTGAAATTGAAACAGAAAAAAATGGTTCTTTCAGTGTGTCGTATCCTGATGAGATTGTCCTACCCCTACCGAACTGGGAGCCAAAAGTTCCCCCTGAGGTGGAAGATGACATTGGCCCAGCAGTTGTGCATACATACCAAGTACTGAAAAATTTGTCATTTACTGTGTGTGAAGTTGGTTAGTCCAGTGATTATTAATCACATATGTCTGACGTCGTATTGGAGAATATTTGATAAGATCATCAATATTATCCAATGGGTTGTATTATTCAGAATATATTAAATCTAAGGGTAGCTATGTGATTACATAAGCATCATGTTAGCAACGCCTATACACAAAGTTACTATACTATGCAAAAGATTTAGGCAGTATTGAAACTAAAGAAAGGTCACTCTGAAAATATGTAAAACACACAAATTCTGAATTCAAATGCAGGGGCAATGGTGGCCTAGCTGTTAAGGAAGCAGCCCCATAATCAGAGGTTTGTCGGTTCGAATCCCAAAGCGCCAAGGTGCCACTGAGCAAAGCACTGTCCCAACACACTGCTCTCTGGGCGCTTGTCATGACTGTCCACTGCTCACTAAGGCCGATAGGTTAAATGCAGAGGACACATTTCATTGTGTCACCGTGTGCTGTGTATGACAATCACTTCACTTTCACTTTTCACTCCATGTTAGAATAAACAGGAGGTTGTTGTTTCGTCACTGACATCCTTCTTTTAAATCAACCAGCTGGTGAATATAGGACCTAGTACAATAAGCAAGGCTGTAATGGAGGTTCAGTGGCCATACAGCTTCACCAATGGGTCGCTCTTGTACATCACGCGATTCCAAACTGATGGTCCAATACAATGCAGAACAGATGCAGTAATCAACCCACTTAATCTTACTGTGAGTACCCACATGTGTACAAATACAGTTTGAATGAAAACTAATAGGCTGACCTAGTCACTGGTTTTATTTTGGGGGGGATATTATGTACTTTTTTTTAGGCAGCGATTGACACAAAAAACCAAACCACCCCAGATGGTGGAGATCGGGGAGAAGGACGAACGCGTAATCGTCGTGACATTGACGAAAAGCCAAAGGAGGATGAGCTTGTGATACTGGTATGTTACCTTCTAAAGATTCACCAAACCGATATGACCAATAAGCTGTTCTTTGGTTTATATACATTGCATTTTTAATGCTAATAGATAAACACATAATTCTAAAAAACAGTACTCTTTATGTAAAATGTCTAAAAAGATATACATTATTCTTTGTAGGACTGCAGTAAGGCCTTATGTTTGAAGCTAACATGTGATGTAGGCCGTCTGGAGAAAATGATGTCTGCCACACTATATATACGCTCACGACTTGCCGTGGACACCTTCCTCAAGGTATCACTAATTCTTCTTGGTGTGTCCTTTTTTGAACTTCTGCATGCAGCAACTCATACTAATATTATATTGATTACAGATAAATCGTAATCGTGGCGTGAAAGGTTACAGAAATATAAACTTTCATCTCTTACACTCTTTCTGTCTACAGCTGTAATGGTTTTAGTTTGTGTGTGTGTTTGTACTCACTACATTGTGCTGCCGATTCAGGAAGAAAATCAGAACCGCTCATATTCTGTCATCTCCACCAGCACCTTCTCTGTGAAAGAAATGCCATATAAACAGCTGCAGTACACACTGCCTTCCGGCTCAACTAAAGTAGGTGTTCACACAAGTGTGCATTTTCGATCCCAAAGAAATAAGCACAGTCTGAAGTTAACATACAGTAATGTATGTTTCTGCAGATCACTACTCTGGTGGCAGCAGTGATCCCTGGAATGCAGCTGGCAGTTCCTTACTGGATCATAGTTCTGGCTGTACTGGCTGGACTTGCACTGCTGGCTCTGCTCATCTTTATTATGTACAAGGTTGGTCCAATTTCTGTGTGTATATATAAATATTTAAATAATAAGGCATTAGCAACTTTATTGCAGATCGTGCAGGTCACCGTGCTATTTGTGTGGTTTGGAGTGCGTCCTCTGCTGCCATGTCTCTTGTCTTGTTGTGGTCTTGTGTTTAGATTCCCCTCCAGCGTTACTGCCCTTTTTTTATGAACTTACTATAATAATTGGTCATGGGACGCTTATCAGCGTAAGCCAATGCTTTTCTGTTAATCCAATCTTTTTTGTTACATAAATCATATCATTTTTTTAGAAATTTTGTCATGTCTTTAAAATATACATACTGGCCTTCCTGTATATTTCAAGTGTCCCATGGTCACATTGATCAGCTATTGCATATGCATACTTGTGCAAAGCATGGCATCCAAACACCAGCAAAGAAAAACGTATTCACTAAACAACATTTAAAATAAAAGATTATTACATAGAGTAGTACTGTAGTCATACATTTTTAAAATGCATTTCAATTATCCATTCTTTTGGACTGATGTTACTGTTTATTATCTAAATCACTGAAAACAGTTCTAAACCTGTCTGTGATACAGTTTAACACCGGGCTCAGGGTGGGGCAGCAGCTCAAGGCTGTGTGATGCAATGTCCTATATATTTTTCTAGAAATAGTAAGAAATAGCATTAGTATTGGTCTATAAATTCATAGACATTAGTAAATAGTCATCTGTGTGGCTTTGCCTTCTAGTGTGGATTTTTCAAGCGAAGCCGTCCCCCTCAGGAAGGTGACCAAGAGCAACTACAGCCGGGACAGAATGCAGAAAACAGTGGAGAAACCAATGCGGATCCCTGAGCTAATGTCACCACGTCATCCTGCAGCAACTCAAACAGGGAAATAAGTAAGGAGTGGGCGGCAGACTCGATGATTATTCACTGAATAGTTATTATAAGCCCTTTCCTTACAGACAGCCTATTCAGAATCAGAAAACTTTATTAGTCCAGAAATTGCTTATTTAATGACTGGCACAACACACAAGTGTCACACTCACACACGTGACAACAAGATCACAAACAGACATGACACACAAGAGCAATAAAAAACAAATCATAGGGAAAATCCCTGGGATCCGTATGAATAAATTAGACATAGTAGCACTGAGGCATTAAACCTCCCACTACGTTTAGAAAAAAATATATAGAAACTATATAGAAATATATAGGAACTTTAAAAAGTTCCTTTTTATGCTGAAAGTTTCAATAATTTTTTTCTGTGATGCTCATCTCTGGGCTTTAAGGGGTAAACATTTTGTTGAACATTATTTACAACACTGCTGGTATAAGTCTGTTGTAATACATACTAAATAATATAGATCTGAGCATTAAACTGTACAACATCTGAACATAAAACATGTTGTGAGATTAGAAATGTCTGTTGCGTTGTCACATGCAAAATCTGCTGTCATGGTACAAATATGGGATATTTATAGCTATATCCTAAAAGTATGCACTGCTTGGCACTAAATGGATTGCAAGGGAATGGGCATGAATTCTCAGGGTTGGTGAATATTATTGAATTTTGAAAATAGTTTACACTGTTTTTACCTGCTGTACTTACTGTAGTCCTCGGCAAAGCTGGTTCTTATGGTCAATGTCCTGAAAATGTCCACTGGATTACAACACATTTACTCGAGTTTGGATTCCGGTCCTGTAAACAGGCTAATCATGGAGGTAGTTAGTAATTCCTAGAAATAATAATTTGTATTTTCTTGTGACCATTGTCACAACATTTATCCGCCAATGAATAAACATCATGTGAATGAAATTCTCAGAAAAATAAAAAAATAAAATGTTCTGCCAATTTAAAATATTTTTGTAATTATTTCTTTAATTGCTGACCTAATTTGTTTACAGTGTTTAGTATGCAACATGTATAGGATCAGACGTTTGTTCAGGTTGTCATGTTGTGTTTTCACCGCAAGATGGCAGTGCCATCCTACATTTGACAGCCATGAAATTATTTTTTATTAACATCATAAAAACATTTATAAAATATACAACAGAAATGAAGAATCCGTAGACATTATATGATTTCATTTCCTTTCTTTCAGGAAAATTGTAAATGACATATATTTAATTTACATAATAATGTAAATGACAAATTAGATTCCTTTATTTAATGTTTAGTGCTTTTTCAGCAAAGACAATTATTTGAATACTGAATGACATCCTGAATTACACTGGTTTGTAATACCACAGTGCTTTTAGTCAACATGACATACTTCATATATATATTGTCCAAATTTAATAGGTAGGGAGGCATGAGTCAGTGTCTGCCTCCTAACTGTGCACACTGTGGCTGGTTCGAAGGGGTCATTTTCCCCCTGCTGTGCTGTCGTAATGAGAGGTTTCACAAAATAAACTGCTTTCTGGAGTCCACTTACTTACTAAATGCCGCATGCATAAGCTTTTATTAGTGCAGATACACAAAGAGTAATGTCACAGAGCATCTCATTTATTTTAATGTTTATTACATGTGACATTTCGGAAATGTAGCTTCACCCAATTTGTGTTCATGTTACCTTAAATACATTTTGTTTCCCCGTTCTGGTTCTTTTGCAAAAGACTCTCGGCCTTTTATGGTCACTTTGTGAGGTATTAGCTGAAAATGTGGTTCCTGCATCCAGGCATTCCTGCAGTTGTAATTCTTGGCACACGGGTTGAGAGAACTCAATCACAGGGCTGGCACAGGCATAATGCTGCTCACAGCTGGGCATGCAGGTCCACAGAGGGCTCCGGAGAACTTGCAGGCCTGAGCCTGGGAACAATTTACCCCTGTGCACGTGGACAACAGAGCCCTCCACCAGCTCAGAGCAGTGTTATGCTCGGCCTCTTCCCCACTAGCCTGACATCATCCAGGAAATATGTGATTGGTTCCTGAAACTTCTCATTAACAGGTTGCCTGTTTAAACCAGCCAGATAATCCGCGAACTGCAGTTCTCAGGGTTGTGTGGAAGCAAGAATCAAACAGCATTTAAAGAAAAAAGACACTGTCTCATAATACATGCATGCTGGAATCTCGAAATGTCATGTTTATGGCCTCTGTTGAGTATACAACATAAAATATTAATTTATCACATTGGCTGTGTCCGTTTTTTTTTTCCAGATTAATTTTTTGCATGTGAACAATATCCAGCTCGGGGACTTGTACATGACAAGGAATAAAATATGCCAGCCTCATATCGCCACCTTGAGGCTGCTATGTTAGATGTCAAAATATTACCAGGAAGAAGCACAGTAACTATCTTAGACTCTGCTACAGAGCATTATTAAGACATTCATGTAATGATTTATTGGGGATGTCAGCATTTTATGCATATTCATTTTTATTTGAACGTTCCTTTTTATTGGAATAAAGTGTTGACAAGTGCAGGAGGACCATGAACAGAGTACGGTTCTTTATTACAACAATACAGTCTTCATGATCCTCCTGCTGCTGTCATCGCTAAGATTTTATTTGGTCTCGGTCTGCAGTTTATACTATTTGTGTAATGACTTTTTTTTGCTCAGAAATTTATATGGTTCATGTAGGAAGTATATGTGCAGACATTCTTCTTGTGTAGTTAAAAATAATTGAAGGAGCTAGAGTAGCATGAAGAATGTGTTTTATTTATTTATTTTTGGCACGTGATGTCATGTATTTATTCACTGCTGGTTCATGTGTAATGTGTAAGTGAGTATTACACATATTGTAGATGGAATTTTACCTCAAACGATCAGACGTCTTTTTACAGTTTTATTTTAATATTTTAAAATTTTTCTTTAATTTAATTTACTTTTATAAACTGGGCCTGGTTTCCATAATCATTGTGACTGAATTTCAAAGTTGACAAAACTGTGAACTATAGCAGCAGACTCCCACTTAGCACAGAATCAGTACTGAAAAACACCACAACTTGCAGGAAACAAAGTGACATGTGGAATGAACATGAAAACAAGGCCCATCAATGCCCTCTGTCCCCTCAGTGCCTTCATCACGACTCCAGGCCAGGATCTCAAATTAGTGGGGTGAGCATGGTATCACTGGCAATACAGCAGCTCTCCTCTGGACTGTTGCCTTTAGTAAGCCACTTGCTCAGAGACAGAAGTCTGGGTGAAAGTGCAAAAATAGACAGGCTGTCCTGTCTATTCTATTTTACTCTTCATGCCGCAAGATCGAGTTAGGTAACAATGGGAACAGCGGTGGGATTCGAACCTGCAACCTTCTGATCCCAAACTGCTTGTGTATTACATGGTTTCATGCCACAAAGGCGTGTTAATTCATAAAATAGGGGACATTCACACATTATCTAATGCAGGAAACCTGATCTACAGTCTCTGAAGTGTGAAAGTCTAAACATTGAAAACACATAGATTCCATGTCTTTAGCTCAGTTCATATGCTACTAATTAAAGTGGTGAAATTGTACATTTCAGTTGAAGAAGAAACAGTTTGTGCTTCTTGGAAATATGCTTCGTAGCCCTGGAATTATTTGGAGTAAAGATTTTTTTTAAATCCCATGACATGAATCATGAGGGAAATGCTTCAAAGGGTGTCAGACTATTCAATGTAGCAGAAAATGAGCAATCTCCAGATTATGTCATGCTTGAATGTAAGAAGTGTGTGACCTCCTCAGAGCCATTGCCTGAAATGCTCGGCCCAATCAGTTCTTTAGATTCTAAAAACTTGAAGAGAAAATGCCAGACTAAATTTAACTTGCAGAACAATATAGCTGCTTCACGAAGCTACGTGGGAAATCTTTGATCGGATTGCGCAAATTCCTCTGGTCAGTTGGGTTAGACAGACGTTCATGGGAAAGCTATGAAGACCTTCAACCTAATCTCATCAGATACCATTCCACCCCAAAAATGAAAAACTGAAATTCCAATAGTCTGGACTGCCCTTCTGCCAGCAATGTGCTCTGACTAATTCTTGGAATAGAACATGTTTTTTTTTTTTTTGTGTCTTCCCATGCTCTTATCAATCTATTAACCATACATGGACAATGCATCCTTTAACAATCATTGGTAAAATACAATAACCTATACACATGCAGTTATAAATTTATGTGATTGCTCCAATATTCTAAATGATAACTGATAATGGCCTAAAACTAATGTATATTTTTATGATACCATCATTTCACCTAAAAAACTAATTACAACGTCACATCTTAGTTGACTGCGTTCCAATTTGCATGCTGGAAAAACAACATAGATAACTAGGTTAGCAATTATCTATTGTTAGCAATACCTGTTGATGAATTCTATACATTTTAATTTTATACATTCGTATTTTAGACATTTGAACAACACTGCAACACATCCACATGTTGCATGTTCAACAGATTTAGAAAAAAAAGTTACAAACGAGTACTATGAAAACTAGCCACAAATTGAACCTCATTTTAATGAACTGTAATGTAATTAAGAATGTAGTATGGGTTCATAAAAATTGCATTTAATTGCACACAATTTAACCTCCACGGATAGAACTGCACAAAACACTTATGTTCACTATAATCGGAATTACACTCAGACATTTTACAAACAGAAAGTTGGCCGCCTGCTCTGCGGTTCGCCTTTACGTGCAGTGAAATCATGCTACACGGTCCAATGAGGACATGAGGTAACGAGCAGCATCAAGCCGGTCCGTTTCACAAGTAAAGAAAATGATTTCATTTCTTATTCAAATGATTTTCATTCTTCAAGTTTGTAGTTCCACAAATGCTCCAGACTTTCCTTCAGACGGGCACAGCTGTACAAACATCTGCTCTAATAATTCTTCCACAGAGCTGAGGAAAAATAACACGGTCATCCATTCGCGATTGTGAACATTAGGGAATGGCTTCATTCTTTGCCTCCTTCTGAAAAGCCGGGTGGATCTTCGTACAGTATACGCCCTGCCTGGTCTCAGGCCTTCCAGTCTGTCTTCTGTCTCTAAGCGTTGCTTTCTTTGGCAAAATTGGTCTCATATAGATGACTATCAGTGTTTAAGGAGACTGTGACAGAGATGTGAGAAAACACTACAGATGCCTGAATATTTTTGGATGTTTTTTTGCAAATTGGCTTTGTAAATCTTACATCATAAATTGCTTTGCCGGACGTTCTTCCTTGACATAAAGCTTATGCGCTTATGATCATGGCTCAAATGAGGTCACCAAGTACAATGGATGGAAACATTTAAATAGTTCTGAACATTCTTTGTTCCGCAGGGTCAGTGAAGTGAAATTAACTTTTTTTTTTTACGTTTTCGATCTGTCTTTAGATCGAGGGTTCCAGGGTGCATTTCTCAAAGCTTAGGTTAGCTGTTGGACCCATTCAGATGCATGCAGATGCTACAAGCAAGCAATTCTTTTGGGAAATGTACCCCTGGATCCTTCCTGACTTTTTTCAAGTAGAGCCATCCCACAATAAAACTGTCTGTTACACAATAATGTTTTATACTTATTTTTTTTAAACCTGAGCAGTGAAAGTGTGCATCTTACTTTCAGCACAGCATTTTTTTTCTCATATAAAAACTTTGCCATCGCCCTGAGTACCTTCAGTTCCTTGTTTTCGTGGGTGGGACATTTTTTTCTAGCATTGGATTCTGACTCTAGTTCTTCAGTTAAAATTCCTTTGTTGCATGACCTAAAGCATAACACTGACAGGAAGTGAACTGAATCCTTATGAAAAGATGTTCTATATTGGAAACACAGTAAAGTGATGATAAAGTGTTCACAGTGACAGTCAGCAGCAAAAATAGGGTCCTTCTGGGGTCTGGAACGCTGCTCAAGAGCGTTTCAGACCGTAAACCCTGCACGATCAAAAGGAAACAGTTTACATTTACAGCATTTATCAGACGCCCTTATCTAGAGCGACTTACAATCAGCAGTTACAGGGACAGTCCTCCTGGAGCAATTAAGGGTTAAGTGTCTTGCTCAGGGACACAATGGTAGTAAGTGGGATTCGAACCCGGGTCTTCTGGTTCATAGGCGAGTGTGTTACCCACTAGGCTACTACCACCCACGTTCCAAGTCCAAGTTCCAAGTCCACATCCTTTGAACAGAAAAGATGCTCATGACATTTTTTTTTGTTTTTCTTTATGATACTAGACCATACATCCTAGTTCTAAATGAATTAATTAATTAATACATGACTTAACTAATTAAATGTCCCAGTTAGCAGAAAATAGTACAATGCATGTAGGTTCTGATCGTCCATACTGACCTTTTTCAAGGTTCCAGTCTGAATTCAGATTTCTATACAGGTGGACAACTTGGTAGGAAATTTGTTGATTAAACTCTTCTTTGATTTAGTGAAACCAATAGACCTGTTTTGTCCAGGTTTGCTGTAAATAAAGTTCCTTTCTGTGGTTGTCTTACAGAACCAAGTATGCCAGGATTTTTGCATTACATGAGAGTGGGTTAACCTTTTGTTCTAGCCTAATCTGTGTCTACAAGATATTGTCAGTGACCTCAAGCAGCAAGGCAGATGTCTTGCAACAGAGGCCCTTTGTTAGTGTAGTTCGTATTTAGAATGTCCCATGGGTGCAGAGCTTGAAGTAGCCTAGTGGATAAGACTATCGCCTATGAGACCACAAAGTCAAAGGTTCAAACCCCTCTCTTTATTACCATTGTGTCCCTGAGCAAGACACTTAACCCTGAGTGTCACCAGGGGGACTGTCCCGGTAACTACTGATTGTAAGTTGCTCTGGATAAAGGCATCTGCTGAATATAATGCAATTGTAATTTTTTATTTCCACATTCCTGTTACACGTTGCAAATTTCTTGTAAATTTTGCATCCTCTGACTTATTATCCTAATTGACTATTACTATTGGTATTTTTTGTATAAATATATCAGGTCATCACAGAGGAGTTCTGAGAGAATACATGAAAATATGTGGCTGAAAAAATGAAAAACATGAAACACGTAAAAATGGCGCTGATTTCCTGAACCCATTCCATTGGCTCTAAAACTTTTTCTTGACACCACAATGTTTTTACATTCCCACAGTTCACAGGCAGTGCAATTCACTTGAGGTGTCAATTCAATCAATCTCCATGGCTGCCAAATGCCATTGAGCTCTAATTGCGTTTGGCAGACAAGGGTTTAAAATAAGTGAACCCCATGGCCACACACACACACACACACACACACACGCAACTTCTTCACAGCCAATAAATGTCCAAAAAATTATAATTCCAGTAAATTCAGTCAATGTCTTCTTTGCATTTATGTGACATTCAGTACTGTCCAAGACTGCAAACATTTTATGTGCTCTGCTTGAGAGGGTCACAGATGATTCAGTTCAGATCAGACCAGAATAGCTGTAGTGAGAGTGGATGGTTTAATATATTACCAATCTGGCAGGAGAAACGTGTTGGAAAATGGTGCTACCTCATCTTGTGGTAGTTTGTTGTGAATAGGACCATTGTCTTGTTGCAGCAGGCTTTCAATGAAACCGTTGTAGACAAACAGTAAACAGGACACATCATCTTCCTTCATTGCAGTCATAAGCACGTCATTTAACTATAACTAGCATGATCGTGGAAAGAAATGCACTTAACTATTCACTATATTGCAGAGCCATTTGCATTACATTCTATTAGTGACATTTTGCCAGATACTTTTCCTCAATCACTTTATCTGAAACCCATTACACCATTACAGCCAAATTCTCCTCCAGGTAAGAACTGGGTAATAATTAGATAATTGATTTGGGGAAGAATGTTGGGTTGACGCATGATCTAGTGAAGATGTGGATTCTTCTCAGAGAAAAGTGCATTCAGATGTTCTGTAAACCATATGTGCAAGCAGTTCATGGCTAAAGGACTGACAGGACTGATAAAAGGACTGATATATTGTTTGGTTGCAGTCATATTCCAAATGTATCAGCTCAGCTCTGACTTGGAAAAGCTGGCTAGACCCAGGAAGTATTCCATGACAGCAGCACTGTGCCCTGTTAGAGTACTGGGAAGCTGGATATATCATATATCATACACTTATATCATAACCTCAATTCATTGTCTATTACTGAAATTAAAATCTTATTTACCATTTTTTTCAGATTAGGGCTTGACTGAGAATATTTTTTTAATAGTGCAAAACCACATATGTGTCTCCAGTGAGTAGAAGTGTTAGACCTCAACGTTAATGCATGAATTCCAATCTGACAGGATTTATATAACATTCATAAAACGAACATAAAAAACCATGCTATGTTTATGTGAAAAATCAACAGTGTCAGGTTAGAGAAATGGCAGGAGAGAAACAATGTATCACATACTTCATTTAATTTGTGTATTTTGTTATGCCAATAAAATCATCTGCTCACACCTAGATCATAGCAAAAACATACAAGTAAATGTTATTTTATTAACAAGATGGATGTGCTGGACCACTCGGACAACACCTTCAATTAACCCCTTAAAAACTCAGGAAGCAGCACCATAGACAGCTCCTATTTATTGTTCAACTACATCCTGGTCATTGATCAGCTACTAGGACCGCTGACCTACTGAAGCATCAAAATTCTAGCATACATTGCGTCTCCAAAGCCATGGTGGTATCTGCTCGATTGGACACCTGAAATACTAATCAAATTCTGCTTGGAAGACAGAGCTGAGACAGGATTTTCATTTTACAGCAACCTGGGGACCTGGAACTGTATCAAGGAAAGTCATTACTCCAGAGCAGGTTGCCGGAAGATGATCAATACCATAAAACCAGAGATGTGCCTGCATGTGCCAAAAACTGATTTGCTACATTGTAATCATGCTGAGTGCATTTAACAAATCTCTTCCAAGTCACATTAGCACGTGAGGGTCTCGCTCCCAAATTAGAATGGATTTCATTTCTCATTTGAAGCCTTAGGTTGAGTTGCACAAGAACGATCTGTTCTAAAATGACCCGCACAAACATACTGTCAAGCAATCAGTGCCTATAATGTAAGTTTGCAGATGTCAGTACTAAAGGGTTATGGCACTGATCAGAGGAAAATCCATATAGTGTGATGCTTCTCATTCTTTCAATAGCACGTGGCAATGCATAGTGAAGATATGTGAAGAAATTTCCCATATATTGTTAGGCTAACTGAGTTTAATGTATTTTGTTACATATCAGATTTTTAACATAACATAAAATATATTGTTAGAGTCCGATGTTTCTGTATTGGTTCCATATCACTGTGACACTTATGTTCTCTGTAAAATCCCCTCACTACTTGGACTACATATCTGCCCACCTATGTATTAGGGTCATTAATTGAAAAATAATTTAAATCACTTAATTAATTTATCATGATTTTTATATATTTAAAAATAATAAATGGCTGATCTCAATAGTTCTGAGATTCCTTTTTCCATCTGGTCATGTTACCTTATGTCACCTTATGCAAACAGACTTTTGCTATGCTGCCATTGAAGGATGGGGGAGCTTCCTCAATTATGAATAAACAGCACATTCCTACACAGGGGGAATATGGTTTGCATTAGGAAACAGAGTGGGGCATTTTTGCAACTGTTTCAGACAAAAAAAAGTGCTCTATATGAAGCACTCCAAGCTGAAGACAAAGAGGGGTAATGGAAAATTGAGTGAGCATAAAGTGAACATTGAAGGAATTTTTGAACAAGCCACATCCAAAAAATTTTGTGCTTCATAAGGGACGATCCATAAAAAATATATAATTTAGACAGCAGTTCCTACCAATAGAAAAAAAACATTCTTCCAATATTCTTGGGAATCAGTCATCCCACTTCTTATGCTTTCCAATAGCAGAAGCTTGAAAATACAATTTTGTTTAAGAAATCCCATTAATCAGATTAAACGTAATAAAATACATTTGCTTTCTGAACAATAATTGTTTGTATATATAACAGTTTCTCAGTTTGGAAAGAACATTTTATAATAAAATATATTTTTTGTTAATACTAGCATAATCAAAGTTTCACATTTGTGTTCAAATTAAATAGCAAACTTGGCATTAAATAAGCAACCAGCCTTGGGGACACAAGCTGAATTTTATTTCTTAAAAAGCAGCCAGAACCCCCACCAACTTAGGTTCCCCTCCTGTGTTCCTCAGATGGCCGGTTTGGTGTTTGTTTGGCAGCAGGGAGTGGCATACGGGTGCTGGTTTTATAATCGAATAAACAGGATTTGCTCATACAACTCCCACCAAACAGCCAAACACAACGTCATAAACAAGCCATGCATGAAGAAACCACCTTGGCCCATTCGCGCTTTACTCCAAGGAACGATTCGGCTGTAAACATGAATCTTATACAAAACACCTTGAAGAACATCTCGTTTTTTTTTTCTTCCAAGAATATTCCAATGAAGTTGCTGTCTCGCCGCGGGTTGTTAAACACACACATGTTTCTGATGTAACAGAAAAGCCTGCTGACTTTGATTTAGTTAGAATATATAAGTGGTACCCACTGGTGTAATCTGTGGTGTACTGGGAGCCTGAGTCACTCCAAATTGATAACCTCAAAAAGCTCCGTTGTGTACTTTGGTTTGTAAAATGAAGATGTGAAGCTGTAAATCTCCTTTTTTGATCAGATTGACACATGCCAGAGCATGAACAGACAGTTTTGTTGCTACCAAACAAGGATTGTATTGAAGCCTATGTATGGAAAATATTTGTCCAATGAACAGAACATTTGCTGTTACACTCTTAACGCTGCACAATCTTACAAATTCAAATGCAAATCCTAATGTATGCTCAAGTATCCCAGAAAGTTTCATATGCTGAAGATTAGGCTCCCCCTATAATTTATGGGCCTGAGATGGGATGGAGAGTAGATGACTTTTGGCATAAAGAAAAATGTCAAAACACTCAGTACATTTATATGACATTTGAGAAGATATAATTTTTTTTCTAAGCAGACTTTTACCACTTTTAACAAATAAAGCATTATAAACCACTTTTTGAACAACAACAAAGCTGACCAAAGTCCTGTACAATACAAGTAGACATAAAACATGACACACAGGCAAGTGAATAAAAGAGACACATTCAAATCAGTAATAAAATAAAATAATATAATATAAAAAATAAAATAAAACTAATGCAATAAAGAGCTATACAAACAGAATAAGACAAGTACAAAAACCACATAAGTCACCACCACACAATGGGTCGAAGGCCAGGGAGTAAAAGTATGTTTTTAGCTTTGAACTCTGAGAGTGTAGGGGCCTGCCTAACAAAGCTTGGCAGGATGTTCCTATCACCTCTGAATTTGTAATATGATTTTGGTACAGATAAAAGCCCCTGGTCTGCAGACCTGAGGGAACAGGATGGTATCTAAGGGTACAGGAGTTCAGACAAATAGACTTGGGCAGAGCCATTCAAGACTTAAAAACAAATAAAAGAATTTTAAAACGGATTCTAAAATAAACTAGAAGCCAATGAAGTAAAGCCCATGTTAAAGTGATATGCTCTCATCTGCTTATACCAGTTAAAAATCAAACTGTGGCATTTTGCACCAATTGAAGGTGTGCCATGATGACCTGGCTGATTCCGAAGAAAAGGGAATTGACAACCTGCTCAACTGGAAAAAGCAGGACTTCACATCAGCAGTTACCTGGTTAATTTTAGTGTAGTTCCATTCTAACACCTAGGTTTAAAATCAAGGATTTCTTAAAAGGGACCATAGATTAAAGGTCAGTACATGGGGGTCTGCTAACACCATTGGGACAAAACAGATAAACCTGACAGTCATCTGCATAACAATAAAAGGAAATATTAGATTTCTAATAGCTTCAAGTGGCAACAAGTACAAAGAAAGTACAAAGAGCCTTGTGGAGCCACGCTGAGGTGGAAGTGAAATCAATAAAAACACAAAAATTGTCTATCTGAAAGATAGGATCTAAACCCCTGGAGAGTAACAGAGGCGTTAAAGAGAACATGCTGGTGGTTGGTGTGGTAGAGGAAGATGCAAAGGAAAAGGTGAAATGGAGATGGTTGATACACTGTGGCGACCCTTAACAGTGCAGCCAAAAGTAAATGAGGATTTATTAATAACAGATTGTTTGCTGTTTTGGTCTGTGACATTATAAAAGCACAATACTATCAAGCAAATCATCAATCTAGCCTCTTGGGATGCACATCATAGCCCGGCAGGGTTGCATCAGGAAGGGCATCCGGCATAAAACCTTTGTCATGGCAATAACAAAAGGGACAACCCGTGAAGGGGGTTCGCCGAAGGGAGAAGAAGACTATCAAGCAAATCATCACCTATCAAAGCTGAGTCAGACATACATCTAGCCATTGAAGAAAAGTTAGAGTGTGGGGGTTTCACCTTTGACATTTAAGAACGATCAATTCTATTACACTTTCAAAACATATTCTTGGTCTTGGTCACATTTTTTCATGGGCTTTTTAAAGGCATTGATGTATTTTCTAGGGATGCAAAGGTCATGTGAAAATATCCAGTTGCCATGTTTTACATTCTGTGTTATTTATCCAAGTTTAACAGTCCATGTGGCAATTATTTAAAATTCATTTACAGCATTTATCAAATGCCTTTCTCCAGAACGACTTACAATCAGTAGTTACATGGACAGACCCCCTAAATCAACTTAAGTGTCTTGCTCAGGGACACAATGGTAGGAAGAGGGAGCCGGGTCTTTTGGTTCATAGGCTAGTGTGTTACTACCACCCTAAAATTTTGGAAATGCATGCAAGTGATTGGAACATTTATGTGGCCCTGCTCATAAAAATGGGTAATACTAACAACACACTAACGTTGTGGCGCCCAGGGGCCTCTGGGGTGACACAGTGGTTGCAGATGCACCTGATGAATGACTCCTGATCACTCGGTCTAATCAGTGTCAGTTGAACGTGATCAGGACTCAATAATCGGGTGCATTTAATACCAGACTCATTAAATATCATGCGGCACCAGTGAAGGACAGAGCTGTTTTCCAACATATAGCCTGAGGTGTTCCCTTAAAGAGTGTGGGTGTGAGTTGTGTCATACAGTTGCAGTTCAAGTGTGTCCCCCTGAATTGATTTGTCTGCCAGTCAGTTTGGATGTTCTCATTGACCCAATCAAGCCGTTGACTTGTGGCAGGTGACAAAGGGGCAGTAGTGATCTGCAGTCCTGATTGACACACATCAGAACCCCTGACTGGGATACCATTCAGCGCTTGGTGTGGCAGCTTGTTTATCCAGTTTGCTTTTGTTCCAATAAACTCTGCTATCCCTTGTTATCCATTGTCAATTCCCCCCTCGTTCGTGACAAACATCTCTTTTTAACACAAACTGATTTTAGAAAAATGTCAATTAACATGCAGCAAATAAAGACCAGATTGCAAAAGTAAAAAAAACACTAGTTACATCTTTGAATGTTTGATTGGGTATTTGGACAGACAGGTGATTACCAGAACTGGACGGGGAATTGCAATGTGTCTAAGATTCGGACAAAAACCATGGGTCCCCAAGGAGCAGGGATTGATGTACTGTACACCACAGCAGACGCTTACAGCACATACTTGGTCTCTGAGTCAGAATATGTGTTAGAACGTAAGTGACTGCTGAGAGGGATTAATAATTCTGTGATATATCTGCCTGGGGAGGAACGAGGGTTGATGTATGGTGTTCAATAAGTATTGGGGCTCTAGCCATGCTTCAAATGGGTTGCGTCTGGTTTTTGAAGTGCTTTTCTTGCCGGTGAGCAAATGCCCAGTCGTATTTGCCTGAAAAAGGACCTTCCGTTTCATCTGAACCTCTAACTGTCCAAGTCCGAGAGCTGCATTTGATTTGTTTGATTTCATTATTCATTTTGTCTGTCGATGTGACTGATACATTTCATATCTCTTCCAGATGCTCGGCTGATCTCAGGGTCTACTCTCTCTTAGAGCTATTAGGTCATTGTGTTTCGAGCAAAACAACTGGAAATGGCTTGCATATTGTTCTGCGAGCCAATTCTACTGGCTTTCACAAATGGAAAGGCTTTCTCCATATTTTGGAACAGGCACCCACGACTTGAATGGTCTGAATTAAATTCTATAAGAAAAAAAAGTGACAGCTTCTCAAATGATGGGATGTATTTTGGGTTATGTAGCTTATATTTGGAAAGGAGACAGTTTAACAACGCCGAGCGTTGACATGTGCATACAAAAGCCATATGGAGCTAGTGTAGAGCCTGAATAGTTGCATGAAACCACACTATAACATCAGCACAGCATCCACTACTGCAATGCAAAAAAAAATAAAAAAATAATTTTGTAATTAATTTGATTTTGTCTTGATTTGATCAACATTCATCACCCTTGTCCTAAAACTCAACACCATAATTTGATGCCTCTTTCACTATGCAGAAATGCCTGGTTGAACCAAGTCATGTGAGCCGCACCTTCAGACCCAGATCAAGTAGTAAAACTTTTCTGGATCACAGATAAAATATAGCGACCCACAAGTAGCCTCTCCAACATGTCTCATTAATTCATTTATGCCTTTCTGCCCTCGCAGAGGCCCATACAGTATACAAAAGCAAAGACACACCACGAGTTGGGCAGCTGAGGCTTAAAGACGTCACCAAGATGAGGTATCAGCTAAAACCGAGAGTCGAGTCATGAGTAAAACAAACGCTTGACACCAAAAAACAAATTGTGTTTAAATAACGGCTGCTTGAGACTGAATCAACAGTAGTATGTCAGCAAAGCAAAATTCTGTGTCCACTGGTATTTACGAGATAGCGGACTTTGGCAAGATTCTGCCACTTGACATCACTTTCTTGTGCACTTTTACTGTGTCCTGGTGGGAGTTCAGGATGATGCTCCATTTGTCATTTAAGTAGACTCTGATGTCTTTAGGTGCCATCGCTTCATTCCTGGTGCCTTGATGCAGCCTGTACTGCATCTCACAAACTGCTGCAGACTCATGCATATTTTACCTACCGTTGATTTATAGCATGCACATAAAATTAATGATAACAGTTATTAATGTATACTAATAAAGAGCCAGGTCCACGTTTGGATGGGAACGTGCGATGCCTGCAAAATCTCAGTCTCAGCTTTGAGCTCATTGTACCCAGTATGAGAGTGCATGTTAGTCCAAAACCTCAGGGTGAATTCATACATTGATTGTGACCTAGTTGGAAAAATTGGAATTGGAATGTTCATTCAGCTGTTAGTGGGTGTAATTATCTGACAAGGGAAGGTTTTGTATATTTTCTAGTAAATATTGTGAATCATGCAAATCAAGTGGAGGTTAGTCTGGCAGAAACATTGCCTTACAGCATTCCGGCATCTGTGTGTGGTAAGTGTGTGGTAAACTGGACCACATGCACACCAGTAAACTATATTTAAACATCTAAAATATGTATTTTCTTCAGGTTTGACGAAACTGTGACTATATGAGTCTCACCATCAGATATCTGTACATGTGTGTCATTTACAGGTATGTTGTAGAAGAGTATGGGATAAACTCTACTTCCAGTTTTAGGGTCTCACTATTGCTGCCAGGACAACACCTACTTTTAGTTTATTAATACCAACTTTTCGTTTAGGGCATTTGGAAGAGATTTTTGAATGTGTCGCAAGTTTGGTTTCAAAACTCCAAAGGGCTATGGCCAAACCGCATCTGTGTGCAGAGACAAATTGGCCCCAAAGATCTGGATCATGGAATCATGTTTATGCAGAAAATAGATAGTGACACAAAGTATGTTTTTGTACATTGTGAACAGATGTCACAGAGACGCAGGTGGTGGATATGGTAAGCTGATTTCTGGCCTGATATATGGTATTTTTGCTGTATTGTGTTCATTGTTGGATGCACTGATGCTGTCCCAACCACAAGGCCTCAGCAACACAACACACTTATCTTGCAGTCTTCCCAGTGCTTCCCCTCGGCCTTGGCAGCAGAAGCAGCTTTCCTTGTGCCATGACAGTTGAATTATATTCTTCAAATTGATGGATTATCATCTGTTGCTCTTGTGACAAATAAAACACCAGCGGCTCCCCTGTTTCACAACATTGGCTGTTTACTGTGAATGTCATGCTTAAAGTGGAGGCACTTGGGGACTAATAATAGCTGGAGCTATTATTAATAAACCTAGGTCATACCGTCATAATACACATGACACTGAAATTGCATTGTCTGCTGGGATTGGTTACAGTTTCCAATTTTGAACCTGTGAGAAACAAATCAAGTTACTTGAAGTGTTACTGAAAGAGTTACCAGGTCAGTTTCCATGTAGAATCCTGTGATAAGCACTATGACATTGACAGCAAATAGTATGATGTTGTACATCAGCACAACTTTGGAGGACGGCATACAAGAAAATTGACATTGTTTCATGAATTATTATTGCAAACTGCTTAGATCAAATGTGCCTCTGGAAAGGCCCAAGAAGCCAAGAGTTTTTGCACTGTAGTCAAGAATTTCAAGACTAACTTTTTGGTCATTTGTAATGTTTTTTGTATTCAATGGAGTGGTGAGAATTTACTTCAGACACTTCCAGAGCATTTTAGGTCATTTAATTCCAGTGTGAGCGCCGAACATTCAGATCTCTTTATACCTTCACTGACGCATTAATTGATGAACAGAAACAGCGAAGAGACGCTGTTCATGCCAGAGAATCTGTGGACTGAAAGAACAAGTAGGTATTAATAATACGAAAACAATTCCAAGCATCTGTCACTGTGTTATATATTTTTGGCAACTCTTGACTCATTTATACATTAAATCAACACTAATCGCTCATCTGGGTGGGCTAAGGGACATTGCTTCAAAAAAAAAAAAACAGGCACGTGCAAATACATCCAATTTACATGGGATTGATGATGTGTCTGGCTGCATGCATCTGTCTTACGGGAGGAACTTAGATAAAACTCAGACAATGAAAGAACAATGAAGGATAAAGTTATTCCCAAACTTATACACAACAAAAAGAGAAAGATGGATGGTTTATAAAGAGCATGTTATGGATTTAAGTATGGACATTAATCAAAATGTCCATTAAGGATTTGCAGCATTTACTTACAACCTATACTTCAGTTTACAAAAACCCTTAATGACAGATAGGTATAAAGGTATAAATGTATAAGCAGCATGGAGTCCAGCAGAGCTGCTTCCAACGGCCCACAGACTCTTTACTCCCTGCTTTGAACTGTCAATACCACTGCCAGCAGACGCAATACAAACCAGAGCAGCATGCTGCCGTGCCGAACAGATGCCAGTTGCCCATGTAACTGCTCCACAACAAGAGCTTTTTATATGCCATCCAGAGGGACCTGACCCAACTCTTGGGAAACACTGTGCTTGCTAATGTCTGCCATTTTATGACTTCATATATCCTGTGTGTTCCTGGTAGAATATTTGCTTTTATTCTTTATTTTGATAACAAATACTTGCCAGAACCCCAAGCATTAGCCATTAAGGAGGCCTTTGTGAGGGCAAATTGTGAGAGGGGTTCCTTGCCCCAGGAGATGTTCTGGTTGAAACAATCTGCTTTAAACGCTTAACAGTTTCGTTAGCATTTTCACCTACTGAATCATCTTGTAGGCATGTGAAGCAGAGTATGTCTGGAATTTAATTGCTCATTTTTGCCGGGGATAACATCCTGGTTTTTATACTGGGGTAACCTGAGCTGCCTTTATAAGGCTTCTGTATCTGAGGATGATCCTGTAGTAATTCAGATGAGTGTAATTAAGATATTTATGAGACCTTTTATGGCCATTTATTTGAAAAATAAGGAAGTGAATTCAGGGAACTAAGTGAGGTAATTTATGGTATTTGTGCACATTTAAGTGCCTCAAATTGAACAAGTAAAGGCTGTCCACCACACATGAGGGAGAAATCACACCAGACATAGTGCTAAACCTAAACCCTATCTCTGCCAAAGGGCTATCAAACCTCGTGCTGCATTGCCAAGAGTTTGATCTCAGCTGTCTGAGCATGAGTGCGCATATGCCATGGATTGTTTCACTGAAAGGATTTTATGTTGTTTTCCTGGACGAGTCAGTGGAATAAGTCGTCCAGGGAGGTTCCGTGCCTGTTTCCTTGAAAACAGCACATAGCTTGATAGGCCCCCACTGTGATGAGAGGTGGGGGAGAGAAAGAATAAGGCTTCGTGGTGACAATCACGTCATTCTGGCTCCTTGGAGAGTCACGGAAGGGCCTGAAAATGTGAGAGACTGAAGAAAATCTCTGGGTGTCTGACATTAGTTACATGAGTATCCGGTGCATCTGTGCTCACGTGTAGCCGAAAGCTTTACATCCTGAGGACCTGACAGGTGGAGCCCCCTAGAGGCCGATGGTGTGGAGTCTATGGTTACAACCACACTTTACAAGGCACACGCAATATCTACTTTATGGTGGCATTTACAGTAAGGCTTAACGGCTGACATTCATAGGCATCATCATTTCTGATGGATTTAGTGTAACCATGAGATAGCAAATCCATGTAGATAGACAAATCCAGCCCACATGGTGCAGCCATTCCAGTTTGACATTTTTAGATCTATGTTATATATATAGACCACACAGATTTACTGAGAGAAGGTTTTAGACATTTTTTTAATGCATAATTTCTTCTCTCAGTACATCTGTGTGGTGTGCCTGTGAATTGACAATTCAAGTGTCAATGGAGAATTGGCCCTTTTGGGTGATCAAAGTAAATGATGGTCCAGATTCTTTTTTTTTGTCCAGCCAAAAAATCATCTCTGTCTCTCAGACAGACCCTCCCTCTCTGCACACATAGTTTTTGGCAAATCAAGAGAGAGCAAAGCAGTGGGTCTGATTGGGATGGACAAAAAACAGCCGCCTTTGCACTCGATAACAGCATGACTAAGGGAGAAAGCATTGGGAGCAGAGCAGCTGGCCAGATGAATTACATCCACAAGACAAAGTAGACCTTATCAGTGGCTGAGTGGTGGAGCACATAAAGCTCAGGATCCCGGGAACAACCTGGTCTTCAAAATCCCATGAGGTGTAAGCTCAGCCTCAGTCCTGTATTAAACTAAAGGGCTCTCTGCAGATCACCAGCCTGAGGATCACCACTGAAAAAGTATGTTTATTATATGTAATACAAGAGAATTATGGTGTTCCAGATCGGGGCTCTAATGAGGTACATGGTGTTGTCATGGCAAGATCTCAGCATCTTCCCAAGATGTCAACATCTGCCATTTAAAGGTGTGGAGGCTATAAGGATGCAAGCGATTTGTAAAGTAATCCTAGAATTATTTGTAATAAATGATTGTGAGGAATAATTAAACAGTGCAATAGATTTCAAATGACAGCCTCAAAATTTAATCACAATATTTGGCTAGACTGTTTTCCACAGCTCCATCTGTTTTCCAGCTACAGCTCCATCATCCCAACTGCAGTGAGGGGGGGGGGGGTAACCAAAGCTGACCCTTGTTTTTGGAATATCTGGCCATGCCCCCCCATCTCCTCCTCCTCTGCATTGCCGATAACACTGACTGCCACTGAGGTTCTACCCATGAGTCTGAGCATTTACCTTTACAACTAGAAGGAGGCTGGATAGACTTGATCTGCATGGGTGAGCCAGGAAAAAAGCCTTTTATGTCCAAAAAGAACATTAGAGTAAGATTTCAGTTTGCCAACAAACAAGTAATGTGCTCTTGTTGTTTGGCTACAGCTAAAGTACACATGCTTGGCACAGACCAAATAGAGCTTCTCAGGAGAAGGACCTCATACCAATTGTGAAGCATGGGGATGTAAATGTGGTTTGGAGCTGCTTTGGTGACTCAGAGACTGGGCAGATTGCAGTTATTGAACTGAAGCTCATCCTGTGCATCAAGAATAAGGTAATGTGTTGCCATGTGTCCAAAAGCTGAAGTTTAACCAAAGGAGGACCAGAAGAACATTCTAAGCATTCTATAAAATCTACTAAGGAATTGTTCAAGAAGATGAGATGCACATGGGAAACTTGGTGGAAGTCCTTCTTTATTTTCTTTTTCTTGGTTTACCACCAATTTTTAATTAAGATAGAGAGCCTGATAGAGGAGATAGAGGCTCTAGAGAGTCTGCCTATCCAGGTTGGTGCCTTTCCCAAACCAAAGCCTTTTTTCATGTTTCTACCTTGTCAATAGTGGTCATCCACCCCCAACAAGACTTTCCTGTCATGGCACCTCAGGCCATATGTTGGCCTTTTGGAACCCTGTTGACATCTCCTGCTTACTAGCTCTTGAGGCATTTAAGGTGGTACTCTTGAGGCATTTAAGACACAAACAGGCTTTCTTCATAAGGAAGTCAATGTGATAGGATGTGAAGACTAAGGTACTGAAACTATTTAAATCCTCCTCTGGGGCGATTTCTGAAGTCCATTATCATCACCTTCCCATGGCTGAGTAGTGTTGACAGCTAGCTGGAGATCCACTCAAACAGTGATAAGCACATCATCACAGCTGAGGTCAGGTCTTCTGGGGGGTAGTTTTAGATGCAGACAGGGTAGCGGGAAAAGGTTCAAAATGTCTATGAACGTCAATGCTTAGCTGATCAGCACAGGCTTTCATGCCACCATTAACAAACCAGCCAGGGAACAGGGTTATTTGGATGTTTGACTACACTGGAGGATATTGATCTTAACATTCACTCAGTCTTTGGTATGGTATGGTGATTGCCAAGAAACTGTGGAAACTAAACCCCACATACTGTACAGGCCCAAAGTTTGGACACACCTTCTCATTTATCCTCCAGGTTGGTTTCACCTCACTCCTGCCTTGAATAGGCTCGTTAAGGCAGGAGTGCGGTGAAACCAACCTGGAGGATAAATTTGTGGGCAGAAGCAAACTTCCCTCAGATTGACAAAGTTCTGTGGATGCAGAATGAAACATCTCTACATTAAAGAAAGAAAGTCCAGTTGCCATGACTCAACTTTCAGCAGATTCACCTGGATGACTGAGAATTTTCACAGACATTGCCATTACACCATAAGACAAGACTGACCTTATGAAAGGTCAGAAGAAGTGACAAACTTTTACAGTTGCTCTATGATAATTTTTCATACAAATTACATGTATTACAAGTTTACTTACACATACAGGTTACTTAAAAAATGCAAAATAATGGAGCAGCATTAAAGCAGCTTGTGGTCAATGATATGTGTTTACTGCCCAAATTCACATTTTAGAACTTAGACCACTGATTCACATTTAGATATTTTAGGTGAAGCAATATGAAGCCAATTGTGCATTAAAATGTGGTCCTATTTATGCCTCAGGGAATTAACAGAAAACAAATGGCCTTGTCATGCACCCACAGTTTGACAACTTTCCTGAAGACCAGATAAGTGGCAAGACTTTGGCACTTTTCTACTGATTCACAGCTCTTTTGTCATTGGGTTGTTTATTTTTCTCGTTCTCTCACTGAAGAGGAGAGAGTGACACTCAGGGCTTGCTTCATTTCTGGGCTCAGTCTCGGTCAGCCCAGCTCAGATTCCTGTAAAACACCAAAACAGCCATTGGTGCTTGACTGCACGGTCCCAGACTCTCAAGCAGTGAGGGACGATAAGATAAACAGAAAGGGAGCCACTCTCACTTTCAAGAGGAAGTGTGCAAGTGCGCAAGTTTCCAGACCTTGAAAGTGATCTCACCAGTTCAGGGGCACTCCACTTTTTTCAAAGCCTGAGCCCCCCAGATATTTTACACCGAACACTGGTCCATGTTCAACAAAGAAGGAGTTTCACTTGCTGCTATTGTAAGCGCTATGTTCACATTTGCATTGGAAAATGTGATTATTTGGCCAGACGTCCTCATCCACGAGGAGATACTTTACATGTACAGATGAAGGTCAGACATGTAGGAGAGAACATAAAAAAATTAAAGATTCAGGGACCAAAACAAAAAAGCATTGGCAATGGAATAACGAATAACGTTCACCGAACAATCCTACTAAATATTAGATGTCTTAATGACATGCAGATCATATCATATTGTGTGTGTCAGTCCAAGACAAATTCTGGCCTTTTACACAATGTCCGCTATTTTGACGTCTAACTATGACCCCACTTGGATGCCAATATGCAGTCAAACCCAGACTTGGTAACTTTTTTGGACATCATGGGGACGTCTAACACACATTATGTGTGACATTATTAATGAACATACCACAAAATACAAATTGAAGCATCATCTTTTTCAGGTAAGCTTTGCAGTAGACCTGTAAAAAATTGTCAAATATTAGTGTAAATTTTAAGTAGACAAGACGTTCACAATGACCTCATTTGGACTAATGTGAGCCCTTATACAGTCATCCTACAAACGTAAATACTAGACGTTTGGAAAACAGAAGTCACCTGGCATCACAGTCTGCACCTTCAGAGGATCAACCGTGGATGTGCAAAGATGTTTTGAGGGTTTTCTGTTTTTTGGTCTGAATAATGACATTTACATTATGACATCTTTTTATTAAATTATTTATGATTATTTATCCAATAAGTAGACCAAGAAATGTATACCTTTTGTTCAGTCTTTGATTTTTTTTATTCTTGCCAAATTGTTAAATTTATAGTTGCACTTTAGCACTTCCCTCAATCCTTGGTTCTCAAACTGTGGTACATGCACCACTGGTACTCGATCTTCTGGCAGTTGGGCAAGAGTCTGAGATTCTTGTTAATATTCACAGCATTTCTGTGTTTTTAAATGCAATATAGTTATTATTCTTCAAATTATTATTCTTAATATTTATTATTCTAATGTTATTAGCACTGTCCGTTAATAATATTCTTAGTGGACAGAGCAGAAATACATTTCACGCTAGTTATTAAATTGCTTCCTCTGTAAACACCACTGTTTTGTAGCATAGTCATAACGGCTGATAAATTTGAGCTGTGGTATTCATTGTGGTCTAGAACAGTTTGTTCATGGCTTAAAAAGGAAGGTGGGAGGTTGTAAGCAGAGTGAATTCCACCAAAATGACAGATTGAGAAACTTCCACTCCTTTTGCTTTTCGGCCATTTGAGTCAAACCAACACAAACAAAGTGTCTGTTTTTCCAAAAGGCAACTGTGCCAGGTCACCTGAAGAGCCGTTTTCAAAAAAAAATTATTTTACGCCTTTCATCCATAAACCCGCTGGTAATTTCAACAGGACGCTGACAAAACGGAATTGTGGCCGATCATCAGTTACAGGCCAAAATTGCATGCAGCTGGCAGGAGTCGTTGATATTCAAGTGATGACAAGAATAATTGCAGCATCACAGAGAGTGAGTCTGCGTGCCTTTCAGGATGCGCGCCTTGGTATGACTTCAGTTTGCGTGATGCTCTGAAATTTTAAATTTAGACAGACATCCTTCATCACATGCCTCATTGTAAGAACAGCCCTATTTTCGTAATCCAATGTAATTCCCCAATTCCTTCATACTATGTGTTGATTGTAAAAGATGGAGATGAAGAATTACAGTCAAGTACACAATTCGACCACTGCCTTGGCATATAGAGTTTGAAGGAAATGCAAACATCTTAAGACAAATTTCTTCTCAGATTGCCTTGGTCCACCTTGGACCATCTCAGCGGCATTGTCCCACAGCGGCTTTTTACAGATCCTCCAGTGCTTATACCTTGAATATTGCTTTTCTGGCAACTGTGCCCCATACTTGACGGTCATTTATTAGATGAAGAATTATCATTTTTCTATAAAATTATAAATTGTTCTTTTTCTTGGCTTAAGATAATGAGAATATGTTAGCAACATTGGAAAGAAAATTATCTCCTGTGTCTGCTCAAAGTCACTTGCTCCCATAATGCATAGCATATCTGCATCTGTCATAAGAGAGGGCCGCTGTGCTCTTCCTGATGATGATAACGCTGATGAACAAACCTGAAATTGTTTATGATGCGTGTCAGGGTAGCTGGAGTTTATCCCAGACATCTTCAGACTCGTCCCTCCTCTGCTGCTGGCTGCTTTCCACATAAGATACTGCAGAAAACCAATTTCTCAGTGTACGGTACCATAGAACACACCCATGTAAACGCAGCAGAGGTGCGCACGCGTTGAGGTCAACTCAGCTCAAAGTATATTTCTTCGAAATGTTCAGTGCACTTCTGACGAAATAATAATTTTACTTTATTCTTAGAACTTCCCAAAAGCATGATGAAAAATAGCATTCATTAAATGTATATGCATGATTCACTTGCTAATATACAGGTTTAAACTGTGCAACTTTATTTAGGCACAAGACTGAGTTATTCTTGATGCTCAGTGTTTTTATGTGTGGAAATAACCTCGTTCAGCAGTGCAATAATCCTATTCAATTACATCTGTGCCACAGTCCTTTTTTATTTGGACGCTTAAAATGGAAAATAGCTTGACTGAATGCAGGCCTTGAACAGGTTTTATATACAATATTAGAAACCAGTATGGTTTATTGGTTTACTGCATGTCCCAAGGTAACACATTCTTTGCATGAAGCACAACAGGTTGCTCAACAATTCGTTCCAACCTAATTCTTCAATCCCAAGCAATATTCTTATTAGACGTTTAAAGGGGTAGCTGCACTTGAAAATACAGTAGGCATCTCAAATATCCACTCCAAGCAGCCAAAAGCACCTCATTATCCCTGTCCTCTGTTTTTCGAGGTCAGTATTTTTAAACTATGGCATTTGCAGACTAAACAGATGAACATACTGGTGTTGAAATCAACTGTTAAAGGATTTGGGTCATATTTTAAACTTTTTTTTAATCAGGAAAAATATATCTCAGGCTGTGCACCCAATGACCACATCTTTTGCCAGTTTTAAACAAGGGGTGTAAGATTGAAGTGTTTTTGTTGGCCCTGCTGTCAGCTATTAACATATTTAGGGTATGTTTGTGTTAATGTAGTCTCAACAATACCTCACTGTTTAAAGTATGTTGATACTAGGTCAAGTTTTCCATCAAAAATTGCTTCTCCACATTAGTTTAATTAGGGTGACAAAATGCTCACCTTGAATCATTTGTCAATGAAGTTTTGACCCTTTCACTCTCACAGTTTCACAGTGACCCTCAAATTTCATATCTAGGAGAGGAGATTAAAATTTAAATAATTTAACTAACCCCAACGGTTTTTAACAGCACACAGCTAGCAGGAGGAAGCATACAATACAGAAAACCAATTCAAATCCAAATTTTATTTTACACATACATAGTCATACACGGTATGATATGCAGTGAAATGCTTTTTTGCAACTGCTACAGACCACAGTATTGCAAATGTTGCAAGTATACAATGAAGACCAATATGCAAATATTGCAAACATAACCAAATATTACACTTTTACATCTTTAACATAAAATATGTGCAACAGGTAGGGTGAAGGTGTGCAAATGAGTGAAAGACAACGTATAAGATAAAAAAAAAGTAAAAAGAGCAGAGATTGTGCAAAGAGAAAAAAGTGATTTTGTGCAAACAACAATTAACAACAGTAATTTTTAGCTTGCAATTTATACAATCTCAGTTCTATATCTCTACAGGGTGGGACATTTATATGGATACACCTTAATAAAATGGGAATGGTTGGTGATATTAACGTCCTGTTTGTGGCACATTAGTATATGTGAGGGGAAAAACTTTTCAAGATGGGTGGTGACCATAGTGGCCATTTTGAAGTCGGTCATCTTGGATCCAACTTTTGTTTTTTCAATAGGAAGAGGGTCACTTTATAAAGGTTACTTTATTCTTTCATGAGATATTTACAAGTTTCTGACCACTTATAAAATGTGTTCAATGTCACCAACCATTCCCATTTTATTAAGGTGTATCCTTATAAATGGCCCACCCTGTATATCTAATGGCCAATACAGTGACTCAAACAAGTTTTTTCTCTGACAGACAATGGGCCCTCTGAAGACTCAGATGGGCTGGCCCCTTGACCTCTTAGACCAGGGGTAGGTAAACTTTTTAGCACCACATTGACTTTTAATATTTGACAGACGACCAGGCTAGCACCATATGCATACATATCAGACATAAACATAAAAATGTACACAATCGAAAGTTGTGTAATGCAGAAAGCCAAGAACAGATCTCCTACACACCAAACAACCGAACCCAAGTAAGCATTCTTTTGTACTTCATGATCATACTGGAATAAAATATTTGAGATGTGCATTTTGTGTATTTGAAGTGTGCATGTTTAATGATATGATCGGTTTCTTTATATCTAGTAGTACAAAGGAATGAAAATGCATGGATGAAATACAGCCTCTTTTCATCACATAAGTATGTGCCACCTAGTGAACGTCTGACTTTCTGCATTACTGACTGGGTCCTGACAGTTCAACTCTATTTGTTGTGAAGTGCACAGGACTGAGACTATTAAAATACAAGAAAACTGAGTTTTTACGCTATCCTGGGGAATGTGCGACCATGTGAAAGGAAGATGGAGCAGTTCAGAACAGCACTCACACAGACGGCATTTTATTTTTAAGTGGCTTTACAAAATGCCATTTTTTATGCCGTTCTGTTGCAACCTATAAAAACGCGTCATTAACCTGGAAATTATTGGCCCTGACTGCTTGCCATGCATGAGTGCTCATTTACCGTGCAAGCCAGTGTAAAAACCTGCTGGGTTCTGGGCAAAGATCTTCAGCTCTATCTGCTTCTAATGCACCACCTGGTATAATCCAGGCATTACAGGAAAATGCAGTTATAATTATGGGTAATTCGGTACCAATCTATGGTGGGGCAGATTTAAAAAAAACAAAGTTTTTGGCCAGATTTGGCCTAAGACTGAAGGACCTAAAATAATTGAGTTGAATTTTATCCTGAAGGGTTATCCTGAAGGTTACTGCAATGAGTAAAGAAAGTTTAGAGAATGGCACTGAAGAAGGATTTGGATCCAGAGTGTTTTTGCGATATACAATCCCTGACAAAAGTCTATCTATTTTGTAGAAACACCTGCTATTGACCTGACTTTTAATTAATCAGTTGGTGTTAGAAATAGCTCATATGAAAAGCTTAAACCCTACCAAATAATGTTTAATGCATTGAAATAAATGTGTATCACTGAAAAATTATTTTTTCATTTAATCAAGAAAGGTCAAAAAAGTTTTGTCGCCTATACAGAAATTGAACAAATTTCCTGCAAATACAAAAATGTGGCAGCAAATGAAGTAGTGGTGCTGTGAGATCCAATTTTAATATCTTGTATGACTCCCTTGAGCTTGAAGGACTGCATCCATGCGGTTTGGCAAGGATTCATACAATTTATTGATGAAGTCATCCGGAATAGCAAAGAAAGCAGTCTTGCATGCCTCCCAGAGTTCATCATTCTTTGGTTTCGGTCTTCCATGCTTCCTCTTTCATCCTACCCCACACATGCTCAATGACGTGGGGCAGTGGTGGCCTAGCGGTTAAGGAAGCGGCCCCGTAATCAAAAGGTTGTCGGTTCGAATCCCGATCCGCCAAGGTGCCACTGAGCAAAGCACCATCCCCACACACTGCTCCCCGGGCACCTGTCATGGCTGCCCACTGCTCACTCAGGGTGATGGGTTAAATGCAGAGGACAAATTTCACTGTGTGCATCGTGTGCTGTGCTGCTGTGTATCACATGTGACAATCACTTCACTTTACTTACATTACATTTACGGCATTTGGCAGACTTATTGTTACTTATTGATGTTCATGTCTGGTGATTGGGCCGGCCAATCCTGGAGCATCTTGAACTTCTTTGTGTCACGTCCATGCGGGCATGACACGGCGGGTGAACGGAGAGCAGGACGAAGAGTGACGAGGAATGAAGGACGCTATTACCTGACATCACGAAACAGGGGTTTAATAGTGAATCACAGGACAGGGGAGACATCCGAGACGTTGACATTGGTGAACACGGAACATAACGTCAAAGACCTGACGGCGAACAGAAACTAACAGGGCAGCTTTATACAATTAACACAGGTGAAAACGATTAGGGAACATTACACAGGACAACAATTAAACTCCGGTCCGGATCCAGGACCGGAGTAACCCTTTTTCGGACCGGATCGTGACCCTTTGCCTTGAGGAACTTTGATGTGGAGATGGAAGTATGTGATGGAGCACCATCCTGCTGCAGAATTCGGCCTATTTTATGGTTGGGACTATAAAAAGTACTAAGATTTCTTGGTATTTCTGACTATTGATGTTGCCTTCCAACCTGCAGATCTCTCGCACACCCCCATACTGGATGTAACCCCAGACCATGATTTTTCAGCCACCAAACTTCACTGTTTTCTGGGTGAATCTCAGATCCATGCGGGCTCCAGTAGGTCTCCTGCAATATTTGCGGCGACTGTGGTGTAATTCAACAGAAGATTCATCTGAAAAATCCACCTACTGACACTTTTCCAGCATCAATCCTTTAAGCAGGCTGTGGCCGTTGGCAAACTCTCTTTTCTTTAGTGCTGGCTTTTGGGCAGTGATTCGACCGTGGATGCCATTTTGAGACAGAATCCGACAAACTGTTCTGGTTGACACAGGGACTTCAGGTGACCAGGTCTCGTGGAGCTCTGCTCAAGTGGAAAATGGGCTGGCCTTGGATTTTTGAGCCAACAAACGGTCCTCTCGAGCAGTTGTTTTGCCGAGTCTGCCTGACCTGGGCCTGTCAAGAATGTCTCCAGTCTAGTGTACTGCTGTTCTTTTTAATAATGTTCAGTTAGGTCTCAGGTGTGTACAGTCACAGGTGAAGCTCATATGACAAGGTGACAAGACTCATGTCTTATTTGCAAAAATTGACTCAATGTGCTTTACCAAGCTTTGAATATTAGAATACTTTTTGACAGTTTCGTTATGCACTGAAACATTATTACAAAAGCTGTTGGGAATTAAATGATTAGAAATATATTTCAGTGGCACTTGAGGTCAATTTGTACACAAGCGACAAGACTTTTGACAGGGACTGTATAACCATTATGAGCTGACATAACCTGAACTGAGGAAATGGGTCACTTTTTCCTTTGTGCTCTTCCCAAACAGGCACAGCTGCCTCAACAGTGTGACTCCGACATGGATTCAGCCAGGCACTTTTTTCTTCTTTCTGTTCCCTCTGGATCTGCACCCTCTCTCAGAGTCGGTCCAAGCTGGCAGCGTTGTCGTTCATTAGCCCTTACACACTGAACAATGATGGCAAAGACTTTCACGACAGGTTCACTGGAGATAGCACAGACATTACGTACAGGATTTGCACTATTAAGCAACCTGTACAGTACGCCAGGAAACATGGCCAGCAATTAGCAATCGCCTGATCCTGAACAAGGTCTGATTCTATCTCCACTTATGTGAGCTCCGCTGTGAAGTTACCAGAGAGATTCCAGGTGCAGACAGATTGAATATTTGACCATTTTTTTGCAAGGGCAGAATTTTTGTACCGCTTTTTCATGTATTGCAGATTTTTCTACGTGTTTTCCATTGGATTGCTTGCCAACCTTTGATGAACAGACCCGAAGATTGGCAGCCGGGAGGTAAGTCTTGGAAATTGGGGATAGGAAAAGTTGTTTGTGGAATTTAAAGGGATACCATTTCAAGCAACTCTGGTTTAATAAGCAGCAGTTCTTTGCAAGGTTTTTAACATTTACATTGAAGAAGCAGATGCAGGTGGATCTTATATTCCAGCTCAAAAGATTAAAAATATATATAAATAAAAAAAGTTTGGGACATTTCACCAGTTTTTGATGCCAACTTTTGAAAAGAATAACTACTTAATATGAAATGGTGAACATTTGATTCCTGCTGAGGATAAGACAAATGTTATTTTCGAACTAAACATTGTTGTCAGACTCCTTAATTGAAAATTGATTGGGCAAATAGAAGCGATTCCGCTGCGTAGGAAAGAATTGCCAGAGATATGTTGCATATAACGTCAGATGTTTATGCTTAAAAAGCCGACCTAACCCAGACACATGCATTATGCTGAATGATATAAAGCCTCCGCACTTCCTGTTGAACATGGTGTAAATCAGTGCATTCACCTCAAGGGATGCCGAAACCAAAGTACTCATGTGTAATTAACAACAGGACTTGAATAACAGTGTTACATATTTCATGCTGTAAACTGTTTCACTGGAAAGAATGAATTAGTTTTGCTGCCCCACCAAGAGTAGGCAATTATCGTGATTATAATGAAAACTGTCAGATCTGATGCATTTGCATTTGGCCGAGTCTTTGTATGATTTGGCAGACTGTCTGTATGATTTAGAACAAACAGTGGTGCGCATTTGCTTATATTGCTGCCCTGGTTTTGTACAATAACGGTATTGATTCAAACAAATATCATGTTCTTGTATATAAACTGTACCAAAATTGTACTGGAGTTATTACTAACCTTCAATTTACAATTCTTGCCACACAGGTCCAAATGGAATGTGGGATCAACCCAGGACACCCTTGTTTCTTACCTTGCATTCAGGCTACATCACTGCTGTATGTTTCAGCTGAATTTCCTACTGGAAAAAGGAGTTGACGGACTACTGCACTGTCCAGCCAATTGTCCCTGGGGATGTCCCCATACCTTACTCCGTCCGTTTTGCTATTTTATGAGCTTTCCAGTCCCTGAAGCAGAGAAACTTCTCCACAATATGTGCATATAAAATCCTCTTTAGAGTCTGCTATCTGCCTTCTTATCTTTTCAAAGAGCTTTCCCATGTACTCATTATACCTCTGTGAGGGATTTAACAGCACAACAGGGAATATCTATTGTCTTTATTTCCTCCTTATTGGTGCTATTCAAAACACTTATTACAGATTTGATAATTGTCACGTCCATGCGGGAATGACGCGGCGGGTGAACGTAGAGGAGGACGAGGAGTGACGAGGAACGAAGAATGAAGGACGCTTTCACCTGACTTCACGGAACAGGGGTTTAATTGGTGAATCACAGGACAGGGGAGACATCCGAGACGAAGACACTGGTGAACATAGAACATAACTTCAAAGACCTGACAGCGGACAGAAACGAACAGGGCAGCTTTATACAATTAACACAGGTGAAAACGATTAGGGAACATTACACAGGACAACAATGAAACTCTGGTCCGGATCCTGAACCTGATCCGGACCTGAGTAACCCCCCTTTCGGACCGGATCCTGACAATAATGAGTGTTGCATTTCCTAATAATTATATAGAAATCAACAACCACGTCTAGGGACCACCCAAAGACTGATGAGTTTATTGTACAAAGATTCAGATCTTCCTGAGATACCATTCCTTCCTATTGTGATCCATGTGCTTTCTGGAATTCCAGTAGTCATGATTACCTCGTTATAAAACAAAGATGATTTCACATCTTCTGAAATCACATTGAAGCATATTGAATAGACCCAAAGCACAACACCAGTCCACCAGTTGGTTGTGGCCACTGTTGACCTTAGGCCAAGGGAACAGGGACTGGGACCGGCACATCACAATAAAATGTCAGTTTGGAGATATGACAGCCAGAAACACCTCACTTCAGAAAGTTCAAGTTCAAGTAGGTTTTTAGTCATTCCAGCCATACACATACAGTATACAGTGAAATGAAATATCGTTCCTCCAGGTCTATGGTGCAACACAGAGCAGAACATATATTCACAGTTTCAATATAGAGTGAGTGCAGTATCTGGGTTAGCAGCAAGGGTTGATTGTGCAAGATGCTGAGGTTGTTATATACATATGCAAAATGTGGAACAGAGTTAAATGACCAAAAAAATTACAATTAATAGTATTGTGTGCAAATTTGACAGCAGCAGAATTTGAAGTCTGAGTTATTGTGTACAGTTTTGGTTGAGGAGTCTGATGGCCTGAGGGAAGAAACTGTTCTCCATTCTGGCAGTGGATGCCCATATGCGACGGAACCTTTTGCCAGATAAGAGGAAGAAGAGGGAGAAGAGTCTGTGTAAGGGGTGTGTGGGGTCATCCATAATGCAGGCGGCTTTGCGGATGCAGCGTGTGTTATAAATGTCTGCCACAGAGGGGAGAGGGACCCCTGATCTTTGATGATCTTTTCAGCTGTCCTCACAATCCTCTGGAGGGACTTGCGGTCTGAACCATTGCAGTTCCCATACCAGGCTGTGATGTAGCCACAGAGAATGCTCACTATGAGGATCGGGGGTGGGAGGTGTGCTCTCCTCAGTCTCCGAACTAAAGCCATGCATCGTAAATTGTCTGCATTGTGATATGTCTAAAGTATCACAAATGTATGCATTCAGTTCCTTCTGATACTGATAAGTCTATGAATAATAAATACCAATAAAACTGGGATTTTGAAGAGAAAAAAAAATCATCATAAGGGTGAAGAGAGTGCACATGTGCAAAGCAAATACACTGCTGTCATTACATCATATGAAGATATTTGCAAGCTGTATTGTTGATATTCTGCATTTAAAAGTACAATTTGCATATGGTGGTGCATTCTTTCCTTGTTAAGTTTTGGTCCCGATGCTTTCATCGTGTGCCGAGTACGGTTCATGTCTCTTTAAAGTCCAGTCAGGTCTGTCTGTTCGACCGCAGGACAACCCAGCTGCGGTCTGTGAGAATTCCCATGGTTTTGTCAGAATGCAAATTAATTAATTGGGATCCAGTCAGGCTGAACAGGGGCCAGGAGAAACATGCAGCCTCAGTGCATCCCTCGCTGCGAATGGGAAACAGTTTTTCCCTGAGGGTTCTGTGGGGAGCTGCTCTGGCTTTGCACATTACCTGTTGAAAAAACTACTACTTAAGGCCTCCAGCCAATTACACCAAACTGCAGACCTGGGGTGTGCAAGATCCATAGGGTGTGCATGTGCTCACAAAACCAGTGCCAACTCAGGCAGCTTTGTCCACTGCAACCGAATGAGCTCATGGAGCAGTGCGCAGTAATCCTGAAACAGCTCGGATGTGGTATTGAAGCAATTATGTCTTTCAATCCTGTAGAGGAACATCAGAACGCATGAATTAATCTGCTTGTTGATATTTTGACTATTTTTGATATTTTTCATTACATTTAATATGCAGGGAATCTTAGTGAAATGCGTCTGGGTTTTGGGAAATAAATGAACTAATATGCATTAGCAAAGGGCAACTCAAGAGTAGGATAGGCCTGCATTGTGAGAAGTTTTTCATCTGACTTGGATCCTAAGGTAATCCTAAGGCCCAATCAGGTAATACATTAAAATAGCGATCAGGATGAGTATGAGTCACATTAGTGACTACATCAGTTACCCTCAATTCACAGATTGAGTTAATAAACTGTAATAAAAGTAATAAAATGTGTTATTACAGTATAATGCAGCACTGGTTATTGCCTACTGAAAGTTACTTTCATGTCCAGCATGCTATGGATCACTTCCATGGCCCAAATAGTGATCAGAATTTGTGTCGTAGGTCATGGGCCTTTTTATTAAATTTATAAATTTTATATGAACATTTCTATTTTATCAGTGTTTAATGTAAGGACAGTTGATGAAAAACATTTTTGTAAATTTCTGTCAAGCAGGAAGGTGGGAGATTGAAAGTGGGTTTAGAGTTAAACTAATCTTAAATGTTCTGAAACAAAAAACATATTTTAGGGTTATCAAGGAACTGGCCAGTTAGGGACAGATTTTTAAAAATACAATCTTGCAGAAATTGCATTGTTCCTCTACCGTCAGTGTTTGTAGAGCCATAGACATTATCCAATTACCTAATTAACCTGCACTCCCAGTAGCAGGTTTTTACTTTTGCACAGATCTACAGATGTTCTTACAATAACAAATGTGTTGAGAAGCATCCAACATGCCAGATACTTCAGCTGACACATAGCCACTTACAGTACAATCAGGCAACAACTTAATTTCCCTTTTTCTTTCCTCTGCCGAAGCACCAATCCAAACATATTACAACTCTCAAAACCTCTGTTCCATAGACAGGCTGTTAACACGGGTGGTTGATGACATTATTTAGTTGTGATACATCATATTTATATCAATCAGCGGGGCAGTGGTGGCCTAGCGGTTAAGGAAGCGGCCCCATAATCGGAAGGTTGCCGGTTCGAATCCAGAGCCACCAAGGTGCCGCTGAGGTGCCACTGAGCAAAGCACTGTCCCCACACACTGCTCCCCGGGCACTTGTCATGGCTGCCCACTGCTCACTCAGGGTGATGGGTTAAATGCAGAGGACAAATTTCACTGTGCTGTGCTGCTGTGTATCACATGTGACAATCACTTCACTTTAATAAAAATGCTCTGCATATTATTGTCAGACACACTTAGTTATAATATCTAATATATTAAGAAACAGTGTATAACAGGTAAGAAGCACAGCAGCAACATTGAAACAAATACAGTTAAATTCAAATCAAAAAGTTTCAAATCAAAAAGTTTGAAAATGTGCAACAAAAAAAGGTACAGGTTGTTCATCTGTGGAACAGTTATATTGAAAACGACCCTTTATGTTGATAAGGACATTAGGGAATATGAGTCTTGCCAGATTTATCCATTTCAAAGAGACGAGTGAAGGCGATACCCCAGAATTTTACCCAGGCAAGGCAAACGTTTCATCTCATGTGACCTCAGTCTAGAGTAAACATCCGACCTGGTGTGTGACTTTTAGCAACTGCCCAGGGAATTTTCTCCCATGTGGAGGTGCAGACAGCACAGAAAAGTCTCAGTAGGGGTGGGCAGGGCTTCATACAGGCACTAGCACCTCTTAAAAGGACAAAAAACCCAAGGGGGTAACAGTGGGATGCCCAGTACAATAATTTGGGCAATGGCAGGATGGAAAGGAAATATTTCTGGTTCATATAGAGGTTTGGTTAAGTTCAAGACTAATGCATTTCCTTCTGATTTTACTTAGATCTTTGGGCCTTTTATGAGAATACCATGTTTTTCTGCACTTTCTGGTCTGTGTCTGGCAAGTCAACAATCTCTCAGCTTCTTTGAACTGTGAATCAAAAGCAAAAGGTTGCACGACCCATGTTAACCGTATTTGTGAGACTGCTAATGAGCCATACCGATATCTGGAGCAACAGCTGGTGGGTTTGGGGCTTCAGCGTTTTGTAGGGAATACTAATGGAAGTTCAGAGATAAAAGATGATATGTCCATGGGGAAAACCTCTTATGAGCTTGAGTGTTTACTTTTTCCTGTGCCACATTGTTCTAGGAAAAACACAATTTCCTCTCATAAGAGCCATCTGTAATGCATGCTAACAGGATGTAAATTCGAAGGCGCGATCCGGCGCTCAAAACAATTCCTACCCTGTGCAGTCAAACGGTGCATTGTGCAACAGCCGCTTTTATTATTGATTTCTAATTGCGTGTTTCCCTGATCAAAAACTTCAATTTGGAACATTCATCTTTCCAGTGTTCCCCACGCTATTTAAAAGTGGTGTGGTTGTTCCGCTTCAGATGGAAGTCTTTAGTTTCTCTTGATGAATTAAAGGCACAGAGAGACCACAGAGAAAAGTTTTAAGATAGTTTATTGCTGTTGTTTGCTACAAAACTGAACACCCCTGAAGGGTTCACAAGACATACTGCGTATTGTGCAACGGCAGAAAAGTGCATGGAAACCTGTCTGCAACATTTGTGGAAGTGGTATAGAATTATAGAATTTGGACAACAGCAAAGCTTCCTGTAGTTAAATGAAACAGGATGGAGGACAGGATCCAAGTGTTTTTGCTGCACAGAGGACAAGGAACACAAGTGCAAGTGGAAGACCGACTTAATTTCACAGTAAACTCAAAGTGCAGACGTGAAACTGAACAATGCAGAGCACCACATTTTAGGTGAAAACTGATCTTCTGGTAAAGGTTACAACAAATACAAGACTAGGTGAACTGTTGTATAATGGTGTATAGAGGAATCAAGACACAGGTAAACAGCATGAACACAATGGGACAAAAATGATGGTAATCTGCACAAAGAAACATGGAATAACAAATCATAGTCTCATAGTTTTGGTGGTGGCCCCTTGTGGCTGCGGCCTGTCAGGGCCAGGACATCACAGTATACAGCCAACCCCCCGACCTCTGACTGGACCATAATTGGTACTAATTGAAAGATATATGAAGGATATTAGAATGCCTGGGTCATCATCTTTATCAAACATAAACAGATGCATTCATGTATAGCAGCAGTGCCATGTGTGCTATATCCATACACATTGGGGCCTAAATTTAATCTTTTCTTCACATGTTTTAAAAATTAAATCCAATGAAATGTAAGTGAAACAATGAAAATGTTTCCAAGCAAGTATTAACAAGACTACATAGAAGGGTAACCTTTACTTCATAGCCAGTGGAGGTTGTCAATGGAATACTTCCAAGCACTTTCTCATGCAATAATATCTCAAATAAAACTGATTTGCTTATTCAAGAAAAATAAATGCATAACATATAGCATGTGCAATAATAGATGTAAGCTTTGGTTCAAAAATCAAATTTCCTGTTAATCCATCCTCTCTCTGAAAATATCATCTTTAGGAAGCTTTTTTGTCCTAGAATAGGATCATTTGTTTATTCTTATTTTGATGTGAATTATAAAAAAACAAATGTTTGACAGTCTTTTCATTTTGGCTTTAAAGTTGCCATCTGAGTCAGATTTATTCATGAAAATCAGACATGTGCAGTTAGTTGAATTCATTCCTTCTGTTGAAGGTACTATTACCTCATAACCCTCGAGCTTATGATACATTTGTATTCTAGCTAATTCACTGATGTTCTTACTTTCTTTCTTTTTTGTTCTCTTTGGGCTAAAATAAAAGCTCTTCCCTTGAAGAGAAATGTATGCCAAAATCAGATTAAATTTGCTTTCGCCTACTAGTTCAAGATTCAAGCTTGAATGAATGTTTATTGTGGTCCCATCCATATACAATTACACAGAATGACTGAAATTGCATTGCTCTAGGCAACAATGGTGCAACAGTGCATTATGAACATAAAGAGAGGTAGGGACATGAGAGTGTGATTTAAGATAAGACAATACAAGGAAAAAAATACATATTGGGAGTAGGAACTTGTTTTTAGGAAAGTGTACCCAAATGATGTCCTCAGCTGTTTTAACTTTCCAAAACTTGACACTGATGGATGCATTTGATGGAATAAGATGGTGACAATGGGAGAACGGAAGCTTCTGCAAAAGAGGTGCTGGTGCTATTGCAGTCACCATTGTATTCGTTTTTCTATATGTGGAGTCCTTCCTCTCTTTTGTGTTACAGAGGCTGTTTTTGCCCAGTAGGTTCAGCTGCCGTACCAGTCTCTGCAGGATGATTATGATGATTGCAGAGCCGAATTACACTCTGAATTACACTCTGCCTGATCACATGTGTCTAGGCTGTTAAAAGGCCATGGTCTTGTCTCCAAATGACCCTTAATGGCTCTAGTTGTCTCTCAAAGCTCATTGTGACAACAGGTGCAAATGCTATGACTGCAGTCTTTGAGATGGCAGACTCCTTGGGCATTGGGAAATGCACTTAATGAACATTTCTTCTCAATGGCTTTCTTTGGAATGATTGCATAAAGTCTTTCCAACCAACCCTGGGCAGACAGAGTGCAAATACAGTGGAAGGGGAATTGTTTTCTTCTCAGGTTCCTTCTGTGCCTCAAAACATTCATTGGATTTGTTCACCACATCTGGCAAGGATGCAACACAGCTGCAGGCCTGAGGTGTTGGCTTTTACTCCATGATGGATAGTGTTCCCTGCCACATGTGTCATGTTGTCCTCTGAGTCCATGAAACAGCCACAGATTTTCTGTGCATTTTCTGCAGACGTAACCTAGAGCTGCGCACTCCTGGAGAAAACCAGAGCAGAGTTGGACATTGCATAAGCATGCTTAAGAAACAGCCACATTAATATGGAGTTGTAGATTTGGGCTGTTATTGATTGCAAACCATCATACTGTGTCATCAACTGACTAACAACCAGGCAGAAACATTAACAGAGCAGGTGATGATGTGTAGAAACATATTGCAGTGTAATACATCCTAAACTGTTTATATGTCGCAAAATTTGCCTTCAGTGAAAACACAATTAAACATATTGATGCTGATGCATGTGCAAACACTCTGTATTGTTGATAATATTGCTTACAATATTATTTATACAAACATGCCACGCACAGAAATCAAACCTCACCCCACAGACGCTCATATTTCTGGGTCCACGCTGCAACAAAAACACGTGCAAAATGTTCCTCGACCGTTCAGACACTCTGGACCAGTTTGTTTCTGCTGGGCTACAGCGAGCATTTAGGACTTGGGCCTCGCACTTGCTATTAATTCTTGCAAATAGTTTGGCCCACATCAGCCAAACAATGAACTGTTTTTTTTTTTTATATATATAAATTTGGTCTATAGCCCACACAGTCACGGTTCCCATTAAGTTGCAGTTGCATTATAAGGTCAGTTTGCCATCTTGTCTCACTCAAAAACTTCCTGCTCAGGCCCCCATGGACCGTATGTCAAATCAAGCAGTGCAGCGCACCCAATTTATCCCAAAACAGAGAACTGGTTTAAGAATCCATAACTAATTTACAGTGGTCAGTCTAAATTAGACATAGATTCTTCTGGGGTGATGCTATTCCTATTCATCACAAACGGTGTTCGATATGCATTAAAGGCTAGACAAGGCACAGCCATTCCACATCAGGTCAACAATTTTCCAGACAAAAATGTCCCGGTTCACGGGCAAATCTCAATTTCCAATATTATGTCTAAATCTATAATAGATTTAAAACAGAGCATCGATTGCTACAATCTGATCTTTGCTGATTTGGTTTATTTTATCATCTTGAAGCTTGTATGGTTTATCGTCTTGAAGCTTGTATGCTTCGTCGACAAAATGCATGAAATTAATTTCTATAGTTTCTATAATTTCTATAGGGGCTATTGTTGAATTGAATACCTGATCTTATTGTGGCTTTTGTGGTCCTTTTCAGGGGATTCTGAAAGCATCCTCAGTTTGACCAGAGGGGCAAAATATTCTTGTTCTGGAAACATTCTAAGCAAAATACATTTTTCATTTAGCCATTAAAGATCTTGTGTTAACACTCCATTGAACGAGAGCCGTGTGTGTGACCAAATGCAGCAACATTACACCACATTGTTTTGTTAAGCCCTGAAACATGTGGTTCAATTCCACAGACACTATCATTATCCTAATGGCTTTTACAATGCCACAAAATTGCCCACTTTACTTGGACCGAGTGTGAAAGCTGTCTATGGCGAGGTGATTATGACCAGTTTGGGAATACCCTTTATGACCAGGCTTCTTTACATTCTTCACTTTAATGGTAAATAGGAAAGCCTGCTTTTCTGTTCTTTGGCCAACTATAACATCTCCTAGATTAAATCAGCATTGTTTCATGTTGCTGTCATGCCGGTTCTGAGACATCTGATGCTCAACTCCAGTGCTGTCTTAAGCCAGATCATTTGTATTTAATACACTTGGCTGGCACAGGCTCCAAGGACACGACAGACCCTTAACATCCATTTGACGTGTAAGGTCAGTCCACTCCTTAGGAATAAGCTGTCAGTGCATTTAATCAATACAAAGCACTAGTTGTTATCCTATTTCCTCAAGGCAGGATTGTATTTCAATATTGTACAATATTACCAAATTCCACATATGTTGTTCTGAACCCCCCCTGCCATTTAAAAAAAAGGATAATGCCCCTATGCCATACTTATGAAAAGTTAATGTGTCCAAATCAGCGTTGTAGTTTGGTTTACTATTTTGAAGCTGCTCAAGAACTGTTCAACAATTGAAAGAAAGCAAGCGGAAGCATGCTAGCCAAGCTAATAGGGAGACTTTCTTCCAGCCTTTGCCTTTGGTGATGATAAGTGGAGTGAAAAGGGGAAAAAAAAAACATTCCCTCAGAATAAACGCCCATGTTTCCGTGAGCTCCCAGTAAGCATTGTACTGTACGTTTCCTCCAAAAGCATTACGGACTGCCAACTTTCTTTTGGAGGAGAGGGGTAGGGGTGGTCGGGGACACGGGTCAAGGCCAAGCAGTCCGTTTAATGGAGATTGATTAAGCTCGTAATTGGGTCCCAAGGGGTTGTGTCGCTGTTCCTATCAATTGTTCAATGAGGCAGCACACCCCGTGTGCGCTACCCCCTCCCAACTCACATAAGGGTGGCCCTTTCTGTGGGTATGAGAAAAGTGTGAGAAAGACCTTTATCTGAAGTAGTGGTCATAAATGTTTTTGAAAGCACTCTCTCTCACACACATAAAAAGGACAGCAATATTTACAGGCATTTATTCATTTGGCAGGTGTTTTTTACCCAAAGAGATGACAGAGGTCATCGAGGTCAGGATCACAATATCTCAAGAAGCAACACAGGGAATCATTTAATGAGATTTAAGTGAATTATATTTGATTAATGCAGATCGTAAAAAAATATCTACTTGTAATTAACGTCTAAATATTTGCACAGATTTCTGCCAAACAACAGTCTGCTGCTGTGTGCTGAAAGCCAGGTCTGTGGATAAACTTAGATCATATAGTCACATGGCTGGTATTTAATCACAGATTTACCCATAGCTGCTGAAAAATATTTTCAACATCCCGCCATTTGAAGTAGCCAAAAAGGCTTAAAAAGCAATGGCTGCCAGAGAACCTTCCTGCTCTTTTTGTTGGACTAGCACGCTTTGTGAATTTGAAGGGCCCTGAGAAACCCACACATGAATCCCAGTGCATTCCTTCAGCATTTTAATATTATTATTACGGCCCTGATGTCAACGTGTTAACTTGCCAAGTATTTTTGTTTCAGTGTCCCATACAATAAAAGCATGGGCGGGGAACTGGTAACAATCCTGATGTGGAAAGTTGTCGTCAAGGTAGATAAGAGATCTAAAAAGAGCAAAAAATGTCTGAAAGGGCATATATAGATGCATGCTGACTTTCAGAGTTTCTCCTTTCTTCAGTGCAATCTGCTAAAATGCATATAGAGTTTTAGAATACATTATGGTGCAGTTGTTTCCAATCATGTTTTGCAAAATGTTTTGCTCAAGATCCTACCTGAAAAGATATTACAACATAAGTGGTTCCATACATGAGAATAATAATAATAATATTAATAATAATAATAACGATAATAGTATAAGCTCTGGATATTTCTTTGTTGAGGCATATATGCTAAATAAAAGAATGTTATCACATTGTCTTTGTTTAATCTCAGGATGAACAATACCTTTTTTAACAATATACTCTGGTCTCAGCTGTCTCATCGTCTCGGGGTGGTTGTGGCCTAGTGGGTAACACACTCGCCTATGAACCAGAAGATCCAGGTTAAAATCCCACTTAATACCATTGTGTCCCTGAGCAAGACACTTAACCTTAAGTTGCTCCAGGGGGACTGTCCCTGTAAAAACTGATTGTAAGTCGCTCTGGTTAAGGGCGTCTGGTAAATGCTGTAAATGTAAATCTAAATGTCTTAAGTGATCATTCTGGGTCAAGCTCTTTGCAGGGATTTGGCTGAAATTGAATTTTCCACCCCATTTTTTCCACCCCATAATTACTAATGCAGGTCCATGAGAATCGACAGGTAGAAAGATTACATCACCAGTTTACTCCCCAGCCTGGTTCAAACACAAACCACAGCCTGGCCAAAAACCCCAGTCCCGACCCTTTAGCTGGCACCACATCTCGGACACGGCTCCCCCTGGACTGTTACTCATGGAGGACACACATCTGGCTCAGCTGTCTCATCGTCTGCAGGGCTCCCTGGAGGACGGCCAGTGGCTCGGCTCTGAAGTGACAGTGGGGCTCTGTTGACATTCCTGCCTAAGGGAACGCCATCTGTACGCCACTGTGAAGTCGTCTCCAGTCCTGCGAGCGTGGATGCAACAGGCATCGAGCTTTCAAGAGGCTTGAGGGAGACAGTCTGGACGAAGACCAGTAAAGAGTTTATTCAGCAGAGAGGGCTCTGCTTTGACAACGTAGAGACCGTGTATTTGCAACATGTACTTCACCTCTTCACCAGGGCACACCCTAATTGGGTTTCTTTTAAGATATTTGCTTATTAAGGAGTAATTCTGCATTTTTCTATTGAGGCACACACTGTAGAACATTGTTTTACATAAATGCACAGCAGAAAAAAGAAAGGGAGAAAAACTCAACTACAAATATTGCAGAAATATTAGAACTTTCTAGCCCTATTTCCTGATTAGATGATTATCTGCATAATGCAAAATCCTCTCAGGGAAGATGTAAACACGTCGTGAACAAAAGGTCACAGATTTTTTTTACACGGCCAATGTAGTTCAATGTAGTTCAACACTTCCACACAAGCAGAGATTTGAGAAGTAAAATGTTTTTTTTTTTCTTTCTACATATTTTTTGAAGAATTCAAGATATTTTTTCAGCGTTTAACAATTGATACTATTGTTGAATACATTCTGACATGTCAGTTTAGACTATATATAGTTTCTGTAGTTACTTGTGTTAGTAATAGTAATAATATTAGATTTTTTTTATATTTATAGGATCACACCAAGCAACAATTCACAGTGAAATGAAAATGAAAAAAAAAAACATATATAGTGGCTTGTAGCTCAAGCAAGGCCTAGATAACAATGCTGCAGAAGTCAAAGGCAGACCTGTAGGCCTACATGGACACAAAGAAAGATCTTGTCCACTGGGACTGTCTGGACCATCAGCCTTTCTCCACACATCATGTCATTTTAGCCCAACGTTTGGAAAGCAAGAGAAGAGAGCAAGGCTGGGATTCAAGCATTTGTGGGATTATGGTTTGGAGTGCTAATAGAAGTATCATGTTCGCATAAAGAAATTATTCAATCACAATTCGGGATGCCTCAGCCAGGCGACGCCAAGGAAAACTATAGAACGTCCAAGCAAATTATTTTTCTTTTATCCAGGATAATCACTCTGTTGTTTCTGGGCTTTCAAATTCACAACACTTGTGTGCTTTGGGGGTCAAGAGGCTGGAATCCTGATACTGATGCATGTTGGGTGTCTGGCTGATGATTGGCCTGTTAAATTGATTAAATACACCAATCAGAATGCCAACCAATCATAAAAAGGGCTATTTCACTGCTTAATTCACTGGAAAGCATTCTTTGTGGTCGCAATGTTTAGCCATGGTAACAGACCCTTTTTGAATGTGTCTATAGTATAAGCCTGTCCTTATTATATTTTTAGTGGATTGGCTTGTTTATTATTCATGTTTCAGATTCTACCATGCAGAAATTATGGATTCAAGAAATTGTAGATTCAACATGGATGATCAATCACAAAAAAACTGAATTGCAGGACAGACTGTAGCAATTGGTGTAATTATAGCAATTTGATTGTATAAAGCCACTATTAAAAAATTAAAAGCATATCAAAGTGCATTATACAGAGTTACAAATATTGCAAGGTAGAGCAACCAAATTCTTCATGCAAAAAGAATCATGCCAAAGGTCAGACACCAGACATAAACTATATCACAGCTGCCAAGTTACAGATATTACGCGAATAGTTTCCAAACACAGTCATTAAATGTTCTGTTCCAATTAAATTCTGTTGCAATAAAAAAATATATATTAATTGTCTGTGCCAAGAGGCAAGTTATTAAGCGTGTTAAGACTTTTTTAGATTGAAAAGGAAGTAATTTGCTTATAATTTGCTACTGCAATGAGTGCAATAGAACCTAATTGGTTGCCAGTTTCTTAGTGGTCATTTTCTAATCATGTCTCATATTAACAGATTTACAACATGCTGGTTTCTGTTTCACTGCAACTGTCTCCGGTTTTTACCATTATATTGTCTTTATTCCTCAAATAGGTGAAAGACATGGACATGTGTTTGAGTTGGATAACAAAGGCAATCACCAAGTGCTGCTTGGCAAATGAGATGACAGAAAGGAGGGTGAATAATGCAGTAAAATAAAGTTCATGTTTTTATATGTGATTTAGGGTTTTTATTATGTCGGGGTTTTTTTTTTGTTGGATTAGGCTATTGTGATTGGCAAGAGTTCAAATGAACTGCTCAACACTTTTATGTTAATATTCATACACTTAATACTATGTTAATACCATAAACTGTGTATCAAGGATTTAAAAAAAAAGTCCTTCTAATGAAATATAGCTATGACACTCAAATGTAACCATAATTAATAAATGATTTGAAAGCTGAGAACATGTTATGATTTTTACATTTTCTAAAACCCTGAACCTATGTTGCACACTGACCAAAGAAAAAGAAAAATAATGAAAATAATGTGATGGATTTTAAATAATTCCTGAAATTAGAACGAAGTGAAGTGAGAATGAAATTTTTCAGATGTCATCAACATGAGATTGTTAGAGGGAATTTATGACAAATGGTTTTCAAAATAAGATTCAAAATACTGATGCTGGCCTACAAAGCCAAACATGGAGTAGCACCATCCTACCTCACAGCCCTTATTACACCTCTCACTGCACCTCGTATACTCCGAGCCTCCAGTCTGCTGCTCGTCTGGTCCCTCCATCTCTGAAGGTAAAAGGAAAACATTCATCTAGACTCTTCTCCGTCTTGGCCCCTCGGTGGTGGAATGAACTTCCCCTCGAAATCAGAACAGCTCAGTCACTGAGCACCTTCAAACGACAACTCAAGACCTTCCTCTTTAAAAAATATTTAGATTAACTTGTAACTTTCTTATTGTCGAACTTACAGTATGTACAGAATCTACAACAGAGTGAATAAAAATATTATATTCATGGTTGGGGGTCCTAGTGAACCGGAATTGATCAATGGTAACTTGAATGCATGTTGTACATCGCTCTGCATAAGGGCGTCTGCCAAATGCCTTAAATGTAAATGTATCAAGTGTACCTTTGCACCTATATTGTTCAATGAAGAGCCCATGTCATGTAGCCAAAAACATCTACTGAAATCACATGGACTTGAGACCTGTAAAGGTAGTGTAAATGATTCAATCATGAAATTGGTGTGTTCACCCATCAGCCTCAACTATGAAAAGAGTTAGTGAATAGAATTGATAATTTCATTGCACAGTAGGTCTTCTTGGGTATTCGCCAATGTTTGTTCTTTATCCAAGGAAGAACAATCAATGAAACAGCAACAGGCCACCAATGGCCACTAATTGACCATTGGCCACCCAGGACTCATCAATACATGTATGGCATAAAGGCTAGACCTCAGAGAAGAGATTCTGTAACATTTATAAATACAAATCTTAACGCTGCTCATGATAAAAATGTCAGTGCAACTAGGCAGAAATCTATGCAGGGGGTTTTAATATTGTGGCTAATTGCTGTTCATTTACATGAAAACTAGGTGGAGAGGCGTACTTTACTGTGAGTAACTCTTCAAGGTTCAAGCAGCATGAAACGTATGAATCAGGCATGATGCAGTACGATATTTTTATGGCATTTTAATGTGTTTTTTTCAAGTTATGTGTTTTATTCTGTGACTATTTAAAAAGTTAGCAGGTCCCTCACTATTGCAGAGATGAACGCCGAACGTGAACATGGTCAGCGTGAGGAAATAGTGATGTTAATGAGGGATGTCACCACTATGAACACAAATGTGTATCTTGGAGAATTTGTCTGTTTGCATGTGACCTACAGCTCATGACTGAATGTCACACAGGGAAGACAGATGATGTTGGTTGAGGTTTCAGCCAGAGGCCAAATCAAGTAGCCTCCTCCCCTCCAGGCCCACCTCACCACCCTCACCACAGCAGCAACACACACACACAAAAGCACATAATGTCTTTCAGCCATGAGCTAAGAGCGTCAACGACAACCTTGTCATCGACGGGGTGTTTAGAATGAAGTAAAGCATGTGGAACAAGCTCTGCCAGCAGCTTAAACTGGGAAATGGTCTGCATCGAGATGTCAAAGCCGCTCGCTTGTCCGACCGGCAATTAAATTTGCCCGGTTTTGATTCGTGCCAACAGATACATGATGATGTTACATTTTTGAAAGATGAATGACTTCCCACAACAGGTGACAAATCGTGTCAGAATGCGTTCAAACAAAGTCTAGACACTGAATCTGGGTTGAGTATGTCGTAACACAGCAGCTATGTGGCACCAAAAATATGTATGTTTTTCTCTGTACAGAGTAATTAAATTAAAACCAGTTTGGTGTCGAAAGGATTTGATTTGTTGTTTTTGAAAATGTTTGTTGCGCTGAATATCTACGTTCCTTATTACAATTACCCTGCGATTTGAGGAGCAACACCGTAAAGATGACCTGTTAATCCATCCTCTACTCACCAAGTTACTGGTGATCTTCCAACGTGGTTCAGTGGAAGTTGTTGCCCAGCACAACGATGTAAATGATGAGACTGTTGAAACAGCGCATTGATTATATCTCCTGCATTATCATTCTTCATTTGTTTTTTTAGAATTGTCAGTAATAAACCTGTGACCACAGACATATAGATCACCAGTACCATATTGGCAACAGCATTGCATCTGTGTGTGTGTGTGTGTGTGTGTGTGTGTGTGTGTAAGACATCACAACGATTTTCCATTTCATGCACGTAAATATGCCTTTGATTTTAGCAACTTTGCAGAGAAGGTAAAAGCTAACCGCCAGTGCCATGAGCACAGTGAAAAGAACAAGTCTCTTTAAGTATGTTGTAACACAGTGTTTGAAAAGTAAGCCACCCAAACACAAAGACTGGACCTATCTGGACCCATCAGAGAAAAACGATCCTGACTATACCTCTGTGTACCTCATATACAGTCTTGCAGGATGTGCTTCGCTGCAACCAGCGTAGTACATTTTGGCGGTAAAAGCTCTGAACTGCTGCCTATATAGTGATGCTGCTGTGAAGATGTATGTGGAAAACTGGCATGCATGTTTCTGGGCCTGTGGTTTTCTCCTGATGTTTCTGCAATATGCTGATTCTGGAAGAATCACATAAAGAAGGAACGTTTGGTCATGGCAGAAACTCACATCCAACACACGTTATGGGTTATGTGACCTACTTTAATTAGAGCGGCGGTACAGGACATCATGAAACCATCAATGGAGTTTGGCATTCCACCCTAATTCCAAGACGTGGTGCTTTGCCCCGGGAAGGGTTTCCAGTCACCAAAAGCACAGCATGGACGAGGTCGCCAGTGGACCTCCAAGGGGGTTAGACCATGGCCGGTGGGGCAATCAACTCGCCTGTTCTCCACCGCCTCTCTGTGACGTTGTGGAGATTTCTCGATCCTCCGCTAGAGAGCCTGCGGCCGCCCTGTCTGCCTCTGTCTCAGAGGAAGCACTCTTCTCCGGCTTCTTTATTTCTCTCGCCTTCATGCCTTTCTAGCGCCTTCTAAAAAAAAACTCAACCCTCGGACTGATGCTCCAGTGTTTGTACACCCAAACCAGTCAGACGGCACCAGCAATTAAACCAATATTGCTTTTTAAGATCACCGTCTCTTATTAATTGACATATAAGTAATCTTAAAAGAACACACAAACACACACACACAAATGCTTGGCAGAAAGTAGAATTCATTTCGGATAAGGGGTGGGAAAGAGGGGTCTCTCTCTCTTTCTCTCTCTTTCTCTCTCGCTCTCTGGCAGCCGCCTGCATTGTTGGCAGGAGCGTTCAGAATAAAAACAGCAACAGCAATAGGAGAGAAAAAAGTGAAATGATCCGTAGGGCTGAAAGTCTTTGCCCTTTCTTAATTACGTCGCGTCCAGTATCCTTTTTTCCTTTTTTTCTTCCTTCTTCTTCATCTTCTTCTTCCTCCTCCTTTTTTGAAGACTTTATGAAGTGGTAATTAGCCAGAAGAGAATAAAAACAGCTGATTTGGACAGGACTGCTGCAGTCTGGAGCGAGATGGCTAACAGGAAGGTTGTTTCACTCCTCGGATTCCTCCTCCTCGCGCTCCTTCACCCTTCGCTCGAGGGAGGTAAGTGACGGTTTCAGCTCCTGCTCGTAGACGCTCTCCCCATGTGGGATGGGAACAGGTGTAACACTTTTAAGGCGTTTTAAAGCAGTTTCAGCCAATGTTATTCTTTGGTTGATGTAGAAAAGATCTCACAGCATGTGTTTGTCAATTTAGATGTAAAAACTTAAAAAATCAATGATTCTATAGGATGAAGCTCTGTTCTTACTATATGTGGGTTACGTTTTAATTGCATTACAGAAACCATAATCTTTCAAATGCAACAACAAGCATTTAGAGCGTCAATTCATTTTCTACAGTATTAAATGTATTGTACAATGAGCATAATATTTTCCATTATTTCAGAATATTTTTTAGGATTATTTTTTCATAGGATAACATTATAGGTGCATATTACAACCACAAAATGTGCAATGTGAAATATAGGCATTATTTGAGGCATTTTTGACCTATTTTGTAGAACACCTTGTTTTTTTATTTGCATGAATATAATATAGTAAAATAGTTAGTGCTTAATAAAAAATGTTCCCTTTGGAATCCCTTGTGCAGCAAGCCTCTACCAGGCTTATTCAAACAATCTTTTCTTAAGACCATCACATGACTTTTCTTATGCCAGGTGAAGTTTGTAGAATAAACCTGAGTGGAATTTCGGTATGACTGTCATGGAGTGCTGCAAGTGAGAACACTTCACCAACGTCTGATCTCCTAGCAGTTTAAATTAAGCCTGAAGAAAAAAAAACTCTGCTCCATGCACACTGAGGCAATGAATTTCCTCCGTTCCACTTTTGTTCCTTGGCCACGAGTCACAGAGTTGTTTAGTTTTGACTGGAAATCATGTGAGCGTCTGGCCCCTGGCTTGAACGCAGAGCCAGATTCTTTTGGCATTTTGTTTATCTGCCCTAAATAATAATGTCTCTGCTCTCATTATCGTATCAGTTTTCTTGGCTGTTTGTGTTTGACAGCTCCAGTGTGAACTGCTCTGTCAATCTGGGCGCGTCAGTCGACACAACACCATCGCCTTTATAGCCGCATGCTTAGCTGAGCATGGAGTGCAGAAGATGCTGCAAGAGCCCTGTATACATTTTTCATGCCCTTGCCAAACAGTCCGCCCTATTGCACTGTTCATCAAAGTTATGTATAAACTCTCTTCAGCTGCGAAGCACCTGTGATATTTGGATGTGTACATTCGGTGCAGAAAACCCCAGAAGTTGAGTGTAAGAATGTCATTTTTTTCTCCTCAAAGCCCTTTCTTCTGCTATCTCAATATTTTGTCTGCCTTTAGACAGACTTTAAGTTTCAGCCAATTCCGGCTAACAGAACCTTTTTTCCAGACGCTTCACACTAAATTTAGAGCAGCCGCTGGAGCCAGCAAAGTCAGAACCGGCTTAGGACACGTTGTGCCAGATCATGTTAGGAATATTGTACAAAAAGTTACTAAAAGTAAATGCTTAGGATGCTATAGCAGTGCTGTAGCAGTTGTCCAGCAGTTCCCAGTCAAGGTGTGTGCAGGTTAAATGACGTGCAACTTGTCACGTGGATGTTCATTTTGGACCCCAGGACCTTTTTCTAAAAACGCACTGGGAAAATCAGTGGGAAAAGTTTCACAAAACTTAATGGATGTTCTTCTGATGAAAGTATGTGTCAGAGCAGAACAGAGTCATGGCCGATGGTGTTATTTATGCTGCAAGGTAGAGGCCAAATCAGCCCAAGAATGAAGTGTTGGAGCTTTTCTTGTTTTAACTCTGAAGGCCTTTTGCTGTGAGAGCTAAACAATCTGACATCCTCTTTGTGGAAACTGTAATTACTTTGGCACTTTGTTGCACTAGCGCCCCTTATACCCCCATTCTGCAATTTATCACTCAAAGGAGTGTCAGATGCATAATTAGAGAACAATGGACTTCTTCAGGATGTCCACCGAGGCTGGATCCCCTTACTGGGTTTTTTCCACATCAAAATGTACCGTTGTGGACAGAGTTTAGCTACGGTGCCACTAGAGATAGGCATTATTCTTTATGATTGCACTAATGGCAGAGAACAACTGCTCAAGGGGGGAAAAAAACCCTGAAAACTTGAGACGATGGCAGAAGAAGCTCTGGAACTTATTGTATTTTTTAAATGCACCATTCAGCCCAAATCTTCAGAGAACCTCTAATCCATTAATTCTCAAAAATAAAACTCGACACACCCCTGGCTCCATTAGAAGGAGGATGAAATCACTGGAGATCTGGAGATGGCACACCACTGCTGTGGGGTGGGATTATGATGAATTGCCCGCCATCCGTTGGATTCCCAGTTCAAGTTTTTATAGGAGCCACGTGGTGCGAGGGCCTCGCTGGCCCTTAATTTTTGTGGTGTGACGCTATTTGCCAGCCCTGGCTGAACCTTTACGGAATTAATGTGACACCTCATCTTGGTCTCGTGGTTTGCTGTCAAAGGGAGATTAACTCTTTAGTGGACAGCTTGGGTAGCTATTCCTCTACACTTAATTCTGGGGTGTACTACTATTCTGAACATATTATAAAGCTTTTAAAAGTTATTGTCTATTGTAAAGTCATAAGTCGGCATACTGGAATTTCTACATTTAAGTAACAACCTAATTAATAGCAATTCCCTTAGAGCAGTACATTTCTCTGTACATTCTGCTCCCTCACAAGCACTTGAAGTTCCAGGCCAGTGTAAATCATTTTGTTGACCTCAGCTCTCAACACCATGCTGCTGTGGCCCTGAATGGCCGGCGGGAGGTGAGCCAGAATGCTGCCGTCGATAAGGAGTCTCCGTCTGCGCCATTAATTTACTGGCTCGTCGTTCTCGCGAAGCCTGTTAACAGGTTTGTCCTTTTATCGCCTGTGCCTTTGGTTCTGTGGTGTGCTCGCTTTCTGCACACGTTAGGAACCGCAGCAGAACCAGAGAGCAGTGCTGTGGAAGTACTTATCAGGAACAGCGAGTGCAGTGGAGAACATGGAAGGGTTGCTTTAATCCATATATGAGCACAAAGTGTGAATGGTTTACGACCATTGTGACTGTGGCTCTTTTAGGGCTCCAAAACCAAGACCGTTTTTTTTTTTTTAATGACTAGTGCTTTTAATGTTCATGTAAAGAAGGATTATGCAAAAAGCTTTGCTGGACTCGTTCTCATGTCCATGTGTGAAGCACAGATGAGCTGATAATGTACCTGTTATGAAGGGGGTTTTACAACCATGGCAACTCCAAGCTAAGGTCTCAGACCTCAGGGGACTGAAATGGTCAAGGTCAACTTTACTGTCCCCATGGGGCAAATTGTAATGCAGCCATGTTTTTAACGTACAACATTCAGGACACGTCCTAAAATTTACCACACATTTTTACAATGCCCTTTAGTACATGCTTAGATTTTCAAGTAATAAAAGTGGATATTAAAACTGACTCAATAAAACATTTCCATAAAGGACATGTTAACATTAAAACTCAATTTTCGGGAAAAAAAAAAACACCATATGCAGTCTCTACAGAGTCTGTACTCGCATAAAAGGTCAGGTTGATGAACTGAACAAAGAAGTACAGACGGCTCAGACCATTTGCTCAGAGTTTTAACAACTGTGTGAATCTCCAAAGTAGGCATGAAGACTGCACAAACAAGGTCACTGAGACTCTTGTTTCTGGTGCCTACTGTCCCCATGTGCCAGGTCTGCAGTGTGCCCGGGACAGTACCTCTTATAAAACGTCACATCTGTGAGATATTTAAGGGCAACCTGTCACTGTTTGTTTTATGGCAATAGCAAAACACCATAGATCTTCTAGTTCAATCTTTTTTTTGGCATTTTGTTTTGCAAAATATCATGTCTCTACTTTCCTTTGATGTGTAACTTAATCATATATTCTTAGGATAATGAAAGACATGAATTTACTTGAAAAACGCCTTTGCAATGTGCTATTTACCCAAAAATCACCAGTCATACCTTAATGACCCCCTTTAAAAAAGCCACTGTATGTCAGGTTGGCATGTGATTTTAATGGGTGCATTGGACACGGCGATGCACTGTGTGAGCTCTGGTCAGAGTTAATCTGAGTTAGAAGAGACTTGGATGAGATCAGAGTCCCACCTCTCCCCTCAAACAATGCGGCCTGTGTGTTGTGTGTTTATTTGACTCTGCATGCCTCACATTTGTGCTCTCTGCACTGCAGATGTGTTGTCAGGCACTGGAGCTTTGGGCTCAGACCCTGAACTAAGATGGGGGGGGGGGGGGGGGGGGGGGGGGGGGGGGGGGGGGGGGGGGGGGGGGGCGGGGGGTTGGAGGGGGACTGGTGTCCGATCACCAAGATTTACTTTTTTTCATTTTGCCTTCCTTGTTCTCCTTGATATTTTTTATGGCCAGAATGTGACGAAAAAAAGAATAAAAAAAAGTACGCCATCTGCCAGACGTTCCCAGAGGTTTTTACAATTTTTTTTTTCAGGAAGTTCACTTACTTGTTAAAGAAAAAGACTTTAATTGACCTGGATGAAGAATAAATTGCTTCATCGTTACATTAAGCAAAGCTAATTAATTCTTACCTGCGGTGTCAGTTTATATCCAAAATTATTGCATATTAAAAGACAAATAAATGTCAGACACCACAAGTGGATTTTGATTTTGATGAAGGACTGTGTTCGCACACATATTCACCCAGAGTGCCCAGTGTTACAAGCCGTTTCATGAGGGAGTACCACGGAAAGTTTAGAACTATTGAGATCTCACTTTCATTCCCATCATGGCAAAAATGCCTCAAAAACTGCACTGTTTCAAACTGGAAATGGTCTCTGTGATTTGGACGATGTGTGCATGAGGACAGTTGGCATAAATTTGAATCAGACTTTGGTTTGAATTTGAGAAAAAAAAACTGAGGAATCCCTCTAATTCTAAGTTAGACAAGGACGCCTGGCAAACAGAGCCTACGCAAAAGCGAACCACGCTGTACTCTCATTTATTATCATTTCATTTTCATCATGCCAGACCTGAAAGCCACCAGCTGTCCGCCTCTTTTTTATGTGCAAATGTATTCCAGACAGGAGCATGGTGCTCACAGCTTCAAAACCATTTTAAAAAATGACATATTTTGCTCCAAAAACAACTGGCACTGTACTGGTGTGTGAATATAAAATACAATTCATTAAACAAGATTAAAGCATGAAAACCATTGCAAATATGATGAGCCTGTTGGTCTCTCTCCTGGGCCAGAGGCAGGAAATCCTCCCTTTGATTCTGCTGTGAGGCTCCAACTTGATTTCAGTGGAGAACAATCACTCTGGTTGTGGAGTGCCACCGGGCTTCACTCCAAGAGGTGGTGTCTCCAGGCCCAAAGCCTAGCAGCCCTCTGGGCATTGTTTTATCAAGGAATGTCGGGAAACCGATATAGTGCTGTACTTAACACACACGTTCTGTAACAGTCGAGCAGGGACGATTGCCTTGACGGACCTTTTCCATCAACCTCTTGAGATCATTTTAGAGGATTATAAAACATTGGGATATTCATGCTTATTAAGCGTATAAAGCCCTGGCTTGGTATGTTTCTGTATCCAGGACAGGTCTTCTGGAAGTGCATTACTTGCATGTTCTCACAGTTAAGCCAGCAACTAATTCCGTTGCGCTGAGAGGAATGAAATCTGATCAGACTGCAGTCATCCAACTCTCTTACAGTCCCTATTTTAAAAAATAAGAAGAAGAATGCAACCTTCTGTTATATTAGAGTACATTGATGAGATAAATTGTTCCTCAAGGAAGTGCCTGCCACATTTTTTCGCATAAATGTGTGATGAAAAGTCCAGTTTTACAGAAAATACTCGGTTTAGCTGTCAGGGCTTCACCTAAACAGAAACAGACACAACAGACTAAATATGCAAAATGAAGACTAGATAAACTAAATATACTAAATAAATATAATAAATATATTAAAGCAATCTAATCAATTTAAGCAATTTCCTTTGTGATTAATAAAGTTTTTTTTATTCTGTTTTAAACAAGATGCTTATACAAAAATATAAGCATTACAATGTCAACACTTTCCTTTCGTCCAATTTTGTACACATTCAGACATTCGGGATCACTTTGAAATGTCTTTGTTTTCCATGAAGAACCTCTAGGCGACACATGCATGCATGCAGCATTGTTATGCCGTTAGGAGTGAGCGAGGCACAGGCCCACAACCTGAGTGCAAGGGTGATTTATTTAAAAAATCAAAGCAAAATCGAGAGACAGAAATAAACGGTCACTACACTGAGTAAGCTAACACAAAAGGTCAGGCCAGATCAGGGCAACTCGGGTCACCGACAAACATCCAGGAGTGCGGGGGAGACACTCACATATAAAGGGTCCTAATCACCATGCTACCAATCAGGGGTGATTAGTTGGTGATTAGGATGCATCTGTGAATTGGTGGTGTAGTAGTGATTCTAACATAATCACTAATCATCTCATTTGACAAATGGAATTCATGTACACGATCAGAGACACATTCTATTGTAACGTTCATCAGTAACTTGGGTCAGATGATGCCAGGTCTTATGTGGAATGTAATGCAAATGCAAACTGCAGGTTTAAGATTTTATACATAAATATTGCTTCCTTATGTTTCTTTGCACTAATGTGTATTAAGGGCATACAGCTGCCCAAGGAAACACCCTGCCAACTCTCCCTACACAGTTCCCTTTCCATGTGGTTTTGATCATTTGTCAACCAAACTCAAAGCCCTCTAAAATCTCCATCATCATTAGGTGCACTGGCGTGCCACACCATGTTTCCAAGACACAAACCAGGTCTCCCTTCAAAATATGCTGTGGTTATAATTGTGTAATTGTGTTGTTTTTTTTCTCAGGTGGCCGGTTAAAACCTGCCGTTTAGCTTTGTAACTACAGAACTGACGATTGGAGATATAAAGGAATAAAATGAGTTTAATTAAATAAAAAAGACAATAGGATGCAGTATTCTAGGACTTCTAAAAGCCCTTTTTAGTAATGCCATTTCTCAAATCCCCCAGAACTTCCGCTGACCTTTCCTTATTCTGTTACTCATTCTCTACTTGGATGCACCAGTTATAGCTTAAGACTCAGAGTGGAAGAAAACTTGAATCATGGTTCCTTCTTGCCCTTCCTCGTTGTTAGTGCTCTCTTTCCTCCAATTACAGCCGGGGCCAGCTGGCAATGTCAGCAGTAAAAGCTGGTCAATACCAGCACACTTTCCAGGGGGCGACAAAGTGAGAAATGCAAAAGAAAAAAAAAAAATCTAAATTATGAAAAACAAAGAAATGTGAAAACACAATGTGAACCACACCAAACACACATGTGTGTGTGTGTGTGTGTGTGTGTGTGTGTGTGTGTGTGTATATATATATATATATATATATATATATATATATAATTAGTTGATAAATTGTTTGATTTTATTTAGCCTCCATTAATAAGAGCATTTAATAACTTGATGTATTTGACAGGATGTATTTTACCATTTGTTTGAAATGTCTCCAAATTACATGAACTACATTTTATATGTTTTTTCTTTTTACAATAAGTGTATATCAGAGAACATGCTAAACATAATAATCATCATCATCATCATCATGCTTTTGTTTCAGGTGTGTATGTCCCTGGTGGAGGACAGGGTACTCCTACCTTCCCAGGTATGATACATTCACTACATTGCAGTTCATAATCATATTCGGAAATTATCCTCTACTCCATTTTTAGCCTATTCTAATATAAATATTTGTGCTCATTTTGTTTATTAATGTAATTGTTTCCCATAATTTCTGCACTACAATGCCTAAACCTAACCACTAGCCATAAAGCAATGTTGCAGAAAAATGTGTAATTATGATACCGTGTTTTACATGATTCTGCAGAAATCCTTTCTTTTTGTAAGTCAATCATGAATTGTCAGTTCCAGGCTGTAACTCACTCCCACGACAGCAAGCGGTATGTTATGTGTATCACTGTCCCAGACACTGGGGGAATTTAACATTGTAATTTAACAGCTTCACATGTCTTACACTTACATCTGGACAAACCATTTTCCTATTTTTGACAACATCAAGTCATAAATCTAGGCAAAGCACAACACGACTCCTTCGAGTCACTGCTAAATGTCCTTCTCACTTAGAAGTTCCTGTGCAGGGTCAGTTCTGCCAGGCGTTTGTGGGCATTGGACAGCACTCAAATGACTGCAGCCACCGCTAAACACAACACAACTTAATGACCCAAGCTGGGCAGGAACCAGGTCTCTCTTCATTGCAGCTGCTTTTACTTTTTTTTACAGGAATTAGCTGGAAAATTATCATGTTACATTTTCAAATTCTTTTCATGCCCCACTCTGCTAATGTCATTGAGCAGAGTGTTTCCATATAAACACTGAAGCAGAATAGCAGAAAGCTTTTATCTATTATTCATTAGTGAAGTGAATTGAAAGTGAAGTGATTGTCATTGTGATACACAGCACAGCACTCGGTGATACAACAAAATGTGTCCTTTGCTCTTAACCATCATTTACATTTACAGCATTTATCAGACGCCCTTATCCAGAGCGACTTACAGTCAGTAGTTACAGGGACAGTCCCCCCCTGGAGCAATTTAGGATTAAGTGTCTTGCTCAGGGACACAATGGTAGTAAGTGGGATTTGAACCTGGGTCTTCTGGTTCATAGGCGAGTGTGTTACCCACTAGGTCACTACCACCCTTGGTGAGCAGTGGGCAGCCAGGACAGGGGCCTGGGGAGCAGTGTGTGTGGACGGTGCTTTGCTCAGTGGCACCTCAGTGGCACCTTGGCAGATCGGGGTTCGAACCGGCAACCTTCTGATCACAGGGCCGCTTCTGCCCTGCTGAATTTTCAGCCAAAATACATGTGACAGATTCTAGTGGGCTGGGATGTTAATTTTTCCGCCAGAATTTTGACAGAATTGTTTCAGATTTGACCATTTGCTGACTGTAGATATATAATATGCGCCATTCAAACTTTAAGCGTGAGTTGAATCACTTACTTGTGCTTTGTTCACGTCCAAAACATCTGGCTTGTACGGCCTGAAAAGTGTTTTGTTCACAGCTGTGAATCTCCAGCTTAAGGAAATACCACTGATTCCTCGTCTCATGTACTGAAACACGACGCTGTTCACTGTTCCCTCCAAGCCATTCTGCTCCTGGCTCACTTTTAAATCCCTGCAAAATTCCATCTCTTTAAATACTCTACACTGAGAGCACACATCATATATTACGAATCGTTTCCTTATTTACATTCACAGCGCCTTACAGTCAGTAGTTACAGAGACAGTCCCCCTTGAGACACTCAGGGTTAAGTGTCTCAATGGTAGTAAGTTGGGTTTGTACCTGTGACTTTTTGGTCTTCTGGTTCACAGTCTTACTTACTAGGCTACTACCACCCACGTATTTTTATATGATTCTATTATTTAAGAACAATATTTGCTGACACTATTTGCACAATGCTTTCATTCTGACAGGATATGGTAGCCTTGGTGCAGGTGGGTTTGGACCTGGAGTTGGAGCAGGTTGGTAGATTTACCTTGAATTCTAAAAATATGAAGTGGCTCCTGTCGTAAATATGAAATTCCATGGTAATTTAACTATTGCATGTTAAGCCAGTATCCATCGTGAAAACACTAATGCTTGTTGTGTCATTTGTTTAACAGGGGCTGGGGCCAAGCCACCTAAACCTGGTATGTTTGAAGCAAAACATGAGTTTCTGTTATTATTCTCCGACAAAATTAGCTTCAAATTTAAATGGTATTATTAGAGTAATTTCTTTTCAATTGTATTGAATATAAACATTTTTCAAGAAATGTAATTTAACTGTATTCCAATGGATCTGCATTAATAAACTGCTTAAATCAAATTTAGAAATGAAATAAAAAAAAAATCAAAGTATATTTGTAAGGTATAATTGTAAAAGTCCAATTGTAAAGTATTAATTATTAGGTAATGGTTGATGCTCAATTTTTTTTCTCTGCCAGGATATGGTGGTCTTGTTCCTGGAGGGGCAGGGATTGGAGGAGCTGGGACAGGCATGCGATGCTTATTATTTCTTGAACTATTACGTTGTTTTTGTAACACTGGTTACCATCTTACTATCATATTCCTTCATCTCATCAGGGTACGGTGTGAAGCCTCCCAAACCAGGTGAGTACTGTCATAATGTAATAAGTTAATAATTTTCATTCATTTAAAATATAACAATGGGCTTATTGTAGTGGTCATATATACATTTTTGTGTTTGTATGGGATTGTTGCCATCAGGATTTGTGTCTTATTGTCATAAATAAATAGTGACATTTATTAGAGTATCTTATTTCAACAAATGCTTTATTCTTATCAATCAGGGTATGGTGGTGTTGGAGGCCTTGGTCCCGGGGGTGTCGGTGCTGGAGGAGGGGTTGGAACAGGTACACCCCAAGGCTCACCTAAATTCCCTATACTATGATATGTCTGTGACCTCTTGCTCGGAAACGCGTTGCTCATTCTCAATTTCTTCTCAACCTCATACAGGAGCTGGTGGGAAGCCTCCAAAGCCAGGCAAGATCTCTTCAATGCCTTATTGTTCATTCAACAGATAAGGCATCTATTGTCATGTATTCTTTTCTTCATCTAAGCCTGGTGAACCCATCTGTGCAGAGAATATCTGAAACATTAGGACATGTGGTAATATTGATTTGGCTGGTATGGCCAAGTGAGAGACACAGATTCTTATGCAGGTAAATAAATCGCGACATTTATTAGAGTAGCTTATTTCAACAAATGCTTTATTCTTATCAATCAGGGTATGGTGGTGTTGGAGGCCTTGGTCCCGGGGGTGTCGGTGCTGGAGGAGGGGTTGGAACAGGTACACCCCAAGGCTCACCTAAATTCCTATACTATGATATGTCTGTGACCTCTTGCTCGGAAACGCGTTGCTCATTCTCAATTTCTTCTCAACCTCATACAGGAGCTGGTGGGAAGCCTCCAAAGCCAGGCAAGATCTCTTCAATGCCTTATTGTTCATTCAACAGATAAGGCATCTATTGTCATGTATTCTTTTCTTCATCTAAGCCTGGTGAACCCATCTGTGCAGAGAATATCTGAAACATTAGGACATGTGGTAATATTGATTTGGCTGGTATGGCCAAGTGAGAGACACAGATTCTTATGCAGGTAATTTTAACTTATTTAAAAAAAAATAAGAACAAAGAAAATCTGTGAAGATTGTGAAGAAGCAAAAAGGTGTGATCCAAGTTTCATAGTCAACTATGATTTTAACTAGGACATGGAAATGATTATTTTCATCATGACAAGGTGGAATGCTCCTGTTTAGTATTAGGGAGGGTCGGAAGGGGCTACCGCATGCATTTCCTTATCGTCTCCTGGTTATTGTAACCTCTAGCCTTCCTCGCCTGACAGCAGATCCTGTTTTGGGTGCAATGTACACGCACAGCTGATGAGAATGGCACCTGATCGCAGCTCATGTTCAGAAACCTGCTCCAGGCAGTGATTGGTCAGATGTAAACTGCCCTCAGCCCCTTCAGAAACAATGGTGCTACTGCACTGATTGGTGTTGTTGTAAGTCGGGCCGCACAATAACTGGAAATTTCAGCACTTAATGAGGCATACTGTAAATATTTCTTCTCTCCAAGAAATGGCGTTGTTTAATTTCCTAAACCTGAGCAGATTTCATCTGGGCCACCACTACGTGTTTTTGAAAGATAAGGCATTAAGTAAACGCAACCGGGCCTGATAAGATTTTGGACCGACTTACAGTGAAGTCCACAGCCAAGGTTGCCCCACTTTTTCCCCCTCTTTCAGCGAGTCACTACACATGTAAATAGCAATTCCTGCTATCAGATTCTTGAGTGGAAGTTGACTTTGGCCGTGACGCCCGGACTTCGGCAACTAGGCAATGCCCAGTCTCCCGCCTTTTGTCTTCATGGTGAAAACGCGATTTTTCATCAGAGAGGAAGCAGACCTCACTAAGAAGGTCGTTAGAGTTCAATAATGATCACTACGGAACAGTGCAAAAAATACAAATGTTTCTACAGCTCCACCCAGCATGGGGTGGGAGGGGGTCATGTGAGGTCATATAATGAATCTCAATGAAGGAATTAAGATTGATATCAAGATAAATGAAAGGTATGCAGCTGTGAAATGCGAATTTGGCTGCCAGTGACTAATTTGTCCATGACAACCTTTTTTCTTTTACCAAAGCTTTGGAAATGTGTGATTATCTCTTAAATCAGACGTGATGAACGACAGCGAGGCATATCATCAAGACTTGTGTTAGAATCGCTTGGAGACTGTCGGGTCTAAACTGAGCCAATGATGGCTGAATTGTTCATAGAATATGACGTTCCCTTCCAGCACAGATGTTAAAGTTTTCTGTGAAACACACACCTGTGACCTCATGTAGCACCTATATGCCATAGTCAACCTTGAAATGCATTCACGCACCTTACATTATGCAGGGCAGAAAAAAGCCAACAGCTGTTACATCAAGGCTCTCTGACAGATGATTCATTGTTTGGCTCGGTCCAGACCTTGTTGAACAGAACTAATTGGAAATTCTGTCAGTCGTGAGTCGTTCAAAAGAGGGAAGAAAAGCTGAAAGCTGAAGCTTAAACAGGGTTTCTGAAAAACTTTTAGTGCTAAAGGTTTGAGGGCTTTAATTTATCTGTGTTAAATTAGATTTAACATTTTACAAATGTCACAATCAGTTACTAGGTATGATGACAACATTTTCAGACATGAAAAAAAACCCTGAAATGACACTGGAAGTCAGGAAATCAGGATAAAGAAAGTTATTTGCTTGAATCGTCTTCAATTGGTCAGGGATTAGGGACCCCAAAGATAGATGAATTATAAATTGTGTGAAAATAATGACTCTACGAATCCTGCCCAATTCATTTAGACAAGATGGAGGCAAACTAGTACTATTTTATTTTATTACATGGCATCAGTAATATTTTACAGAAGTTACAGGTACAGTCCCCCCTTGAGACACTCTTGCTCAGGGACAAAAATGGTTCTAAGTGTGGTTGAACCTGTGACTTTGGGGTCTTCTGGTTCATAGGTGAGTGTCTTACCCACTAAGCTCATCGTAGAGCCTTAATCATCTTAAGCCTGTGTGTGTTTGCAGGGCAGAGTCGATTACAAAAACGAACGAAACCCAGCGAGAGACAGAGCTAGTGAGAGAAGATGAGCACGGTTTTGTGTGTTGCAATGCACATTGCTTCTGTTATGTGGCTCAGACTTGTCCTTGAGGCACTCGCTGCTGGCCGCTGATTGTGAGTAATGGCCTGTCCTCAAAGAAGGAGCCCAGTGTTGACAAGTTTTCTCTCCCCACGAGCCACGCATCATCTCTCTCTTGTCCACCCCCTCCTGGAGCCGGCCACCGCCAGGGGACTGGGGGGGGGGTGGGTCGGAGGAACCAAAACTGCGCATCCGAAACCGGAGACTGTGATGGAAAGTTCTCATATTAACGGGCTTAGCTCAACAATTTAGCTCAGATTTGCTGTTTGCTTTCATTGTGAAAGCCTGTCTCATCCCCCACCAGCATGCTTGAAATGCTGATATCCACGGAAAGGCTACAGGAGCCACCAATTCTTTCCGGCCTTGTCAATGTTAAGCTATAGTAAACCATTCTTGCCAAAACGCTTCTCAAATCAGTTTTTCAAGGAAACTTATGTTGTTTATGGTTTGATGAGAAAAAGGTTATCTGTATATTCCAGCAGACCATGTTCCTTGTCAGGATTTTTTCTCACTATGGTCAGGGTGGAAATACAACTCATGCTTTTGGTCCACCAATGCATGAGTGTTTCTAATGGGTAAACATTAGTGAATTATCAAAACAAAATTCCACACATTTTGCAAGTCGTTGTCGTCCCAAAATGGAAAAATAATACCGCCTCTATCACATGTACATTGATGAGTGTGATGACCCGTACTTTCGTGCAGTGGGCTTCAAGTACTCTCTGACGATGCTCTCACTGAGATTGATGGGAGCATGTGCATGTCCAGATATCCAGACTGCTTACCCATTGCGGTTACCGTGGAAACATTAATTTAAAAAAAAAAATGTAATCATGATGCATAAATCAAAACTTTTGTAGCTCGGATCAAAAACATTTATTTATCAGTTTAGCTGTCTTATAGAGATGTACTGGGCAGATGAGCAGCGCGTGCATGTGTGGACCATCTGCGTTATGCTACACACTTTGCCAGCTTCGCATACCGCTGCAGTTGGCGTTTTTTTTTTTTTTTTTCGTGATTTGCACCGTAGGTTTTCTCAGGACAATATAAATAACTGAAATAAATGAGCAGGTATTTGTGGCTTGCCCCTGTTCCAGAGCAAAGTGCTCAGAGAGAAGGCCCGACAGATGAGATGGATGCACCCCATCACACGGAACCCGGGTTCCTCTTTTCTCTCTCAGGCAGGAACCTGAGATGCATTCAAGTTTGTGGAACGCTTCAGAAGAAACAACTTTCTGGCTCAAGCCTTTCAGAAGCATAACAAAACATGTCACATGCTACAACGTGGCTTTACGGCACCTCATTAGTGCCGCTACCAAAGAGCAATAAAGTCAACATGCATGCTGCTGTGCCAAGGAAATTGCACTACTGGCTAACGCTGGCTTCCAAACCAAAACAACTGCCTGGTCCTGGGCCCAGCGTTTTGCAACGTTGTGGGGGTGGACCTCTAAGTCTGGGTTTGCTAGAAGTCATTAGGGCGGCTAAGCTTGGTGGCAATCCACATGACTGCAGCGGATCGTTTTACTAGCGCCAGTTAATGCGAGAACTTTGCACAGTTGTGTGGGCTCTCGTGGGCCCGTCGCTCTGCCAGGCTCTGTGTAAAACCGCGCGCCGACGTGGGAAACGCGGGAAAAGTGCGCAGCAGGCCAATCCGGGCATTGCGTTCTGCAGCTCAGAAACCCCAGAACTCTTCACAACAGAAGCAATTATACGGCATGACAGTGGAGCAGCGGAAGGATAAGCGGGGCCAAGGCAGGCTGAGTTTGTTAGCTCGCCCTCAGAGAGCTGGCACGGAGCTCTGCTGTGTCTAAACTGTACCAGAGATGTGAAGGCGCAGCGCACATAGCTTCCTCCATTTTGAAGTCAGCCCGCTCATCGTGTTCTCACAACCCCTTCAAGAACTTTGCTCCGACGTGGCCTATGAGCTCATGTACGGAAAAAACATAATAAGACTGTTTTAGCTCGCTGTTGTGACTGAACACGAGCGTGTATGCAGAGAAGGGTGTAATTAGTCCAGCATGATGAACGGTCCGTTCACATATCCCTAGCATGAAGAAGGCCGGACGTGTTGGAAGTCCAGGGAGGTCTGCACAAAGCAGGAGAACCTCACAGCGTGTTTCTGTGGCACACTAACCAACTGCAACTGTGGTTCTGTGCCGTGCATGTGATAGTAGGAACACTGTCTGGTGTGTCCTGAAGCATTGCGACAAATCTGTTAGCATTGTGCTAATTGTGATACAGACAACGCAATGCAAAAAAATCTTGAAATGTGTTCTATTTGTACAAATTTAAATCACCATTTCTGTAATTGCCCTATTTGTAGATGCATTCAAAATCATATGATATGTGCATCTGAAGATTTTGCTCCTGGATAATGTCATTTTTAATTATGTGAGCCTTCTACAAGGTGAGAACAGTCGAGATTACAAAATGATCAAACTGGTCAAGAGAGAGCTGCATCTTATCAGAATATCAGGTGATTTTCCATTCTGCTGTTTCGCCTTTAAAGGTTAAGGTTGCCTGGGGGAACTATTGCCATTTGGTTTTGTGCCGTTCCTGGACCGAATCGGAAACATACGTGAACATGCTCTTTGTTCTGCCGGACCTGGGGACAGAGGTAGAAACAGGCAGAGCGTGCTGCTCAGAGCCCTGCTTGGCTCACTGTAAAGCCGGGCTTGATGAATCATGGTCGGAACCACAGTGGATGCAGTTATAGCTCCCCCTCGGCTCTTGGACTGCCAAACCCACAGGTTAATTGATTGTGGGCGTTTCCATGTGAGGCAAGGCAGAGTGTTAAAAAAGAAAAACCTTGTATTGTGCATCTAAAGACCCTTTCTGACACTGCAGTCAGACATGTGAAGATAATCCATGGAATTCTTTTCTGCCTTAAATTAAATCCTTCACCAACCTTAGCTAGAAACAAGTTGTTAGCACCCTGCCTAGTATTTTTAACAATTCACCAATGGCCTCAGTGTTCAGATCAAAAACATTTTAAAAGTTTGATACAGAGAAACTGGAGCAGAGCTACAACTTACAAGAATTTCCCACCCAAGTAGCAAAGAAAAACTGGACCAGATTTTGGCCTTGCCTGTAGTGCCACGAGGCCCATGTCCATTATCAGATTTGATTTGAATCATTTGAGTAGTCCAAATACACAACAATTCAATAACAAGGTGGATCTAGATGAAGGGTCTGCTTTAAATATGTGGAAGGACTGGCCCACCGCAACTACTGTACATCCTCATGTTTTGGTTGGGGTCTGCTCAAGGTGAACCGATGACTCTTGTTAGGACAGCAAGGACAGCATTTGATACTGGTTTGTTACCTTTGGACTTTGGTTTTAGAAGGTACGCTGACATTCTACTGGAAATAAAACACTGGTATACACAGCCACATGCCTTAACTCCATTCCTGTACAGTCAGCCTGGCCTCAGACATACAACAATTCCATTAAGCTTTACTTATGTGGGAGCGCAAGAGGCATTTCTCAAGTGTGCATAATTTAGTCTGGCCAAATGACATTTTCACGATCTGCCTCTGTTTATATCCGCCTCTGCCAGAGTGAGCACCGCATGCAGTCTCAGGTAGTGGTTTTATACGTTTGAATATGGAGGCTGTTAGAAAATTAGCTCTTAGGAAGCCCAGAGGGTCACATCCATAGTCAGCCCACTTTTTACAAATTAATGGCAAATGGTTTAAAAAAAAAAACTATAAAACCATGCATAGCCTTTACACGATGCAATCCAAATTTAACTTTTACACATTTTTCATGGCAGTCTCCCTGTTATTTCGATCATTACTCCGTGGCTGAAGAAACATGTAATTCAAAAACAAATTAGCCATGGCAGCATTTTAATGACATTAATATTACTGGGGAAAGTATGATTCAGGCCAGGATTAACCACCTTGTGATTTTCTGGCATAATGTCAGCGATTACTTATGTTCTCCAATATTTTCTGTCTCTGTGCTCACAGAAATGGGCCATTGTCATTTGTTCTTGATTAGTCCAGCAATCTCCTTGGTGATATGTGTGTCATATTTGGATTGACCCACAAAATACATCGTCATCAACAAATCAGAGAATGCTTGCACATCTCTCACCAGCAAAACACTGTTTACCTTATAAAAGAGACACTATAAAAGAGAAGATAAGATGAAACAAAGAGACCAGTTCCTGCAGCACCTGGGACTCAGTCCTTCACCAATCTCTCTTTCTGATCTCGAGCTGATCTTGGTGCGCCTGTCCATTGTGAAGATAAGTTGAGTTCATAACTCATCCCGGGGGGCCTCTGTGATTGACAACTTGCCACTGTCCAATCCAGGTCCTTTGAAAAATAAGCTTGGCCAGCCAGTTAGACATTCCACCCATGCTTGGCATGGTGTGCACTCTCCTTAGGTAGTACAATGCGGCCCAAGCACCAAATGGGGGCGCTTAAGAGGTCATCATTAGCTAATGACAGCTGCGCCGGTCTAATGGATATTGCTTGTGACTAAGAACACCTCTTTTTGGTATCATGGTGGATAAGCTGCTGCATTAGACGAATGACCTGATGCTGGCAGATGCTTGCTCATACTTGCAGGGTGTGAGGTTTGCTGTGCTTTCCAACTCATAACTGGGCATTTAAGCAGGACCCAAGAACTCATTTCGACTCTTTCTTTAAATGGGTAATAAACCAGCATCTTAGCAGATGGTTGAACCATGAGCCACCAGAACAGCTTCAGTGGCCATTTTCAAATACTCTCCAGCTTAGTTACTCTGTCACTGGACAAGGATATTTCTTTATTAAGATTTTTGAAGAAACATTTCCAAAAGTTTTGTGACTGAAAGTCATATATGATTTT